>NC_046659.1:65000848-65005792 GCF_010883055.1 Belonocnema kinseyi
CTACATCATTTTTTGTTAAATTATATTCTTAAAATCAAAAGATTTCACATAGTATTCATAGGTCATAGGATCGAAAACTTTGGAATGTTCCCTACTTTTTTGCGTCCGCAAGTAAAAAGTTTTAACAATTATTTGTAAATTAATAATTTTTATTAATCTGGTTACGGGGTTTCTCGAAATAAAAATGGGTTTTTCTGGTTCATAATTATTACGGACGAATACCGTTAATTCGTTCCGGTGCTTTTCCAAAACATTTCAGCGCCAAAAAGCCATCGAATAATTTAGATGATACTTTCATCTTCTGAATAAGGGTATTTTTGTCAATTTTACTTGACGTATTCGGCCGTTAATTTTTTCAGTTCTCCGAGTTACGGTCTACTTTGTGGAGTTATGGTATACTTGCGAAATAATTGTCGACGATATTATGTTGAGTTATAACGGTGTATTGCATGAATTACGCAAAAATTATTTTGTATAGCTTTAACAAGTTTTAAAACTAGCTTACGCCATTAGGTAATATTTCTTTCATGTTTTTATTGATATGAAAAACGCATTTTTTGATTTTTTTAGTAAACGATGATTTTCGAAAACAGGGCAGCACTTTAATTTGAAATACGTATGTTCAACTGCAACGCTCTTGCTTGTATTAAATTCGAAAATTTAAATAAAAAATTTCTGAATTTTAAACACTTACGTTTAATGTAGTTACTTTGAAAGTTTATATGAACAAAAAATTTTAATTAATATTTTTTAAGTTTACTTAATTCTGAAGCTTTCACAAGTAAACTTGCATTTTTAATCGTTACAAATTTTCGCTTCCGAACTCTTCCCAATTTAAAATTGTTATCTTTTGAACACATATTGAACTTTCAAGACTTGACATTAAAAGTTATTCAATTAGAAATTGTGGAAATCAGGACGTTTTAAAATAGGATTTTTTAAATGTCACTGTTTGAGACTTGCAATTTTTTAATATCTATGTCTTAAGGCTTAAACTATGGTGCTAGAGCTAGATAACTAAATAATACAGGAGTGAGGGACTGCTATATGTACTGCTAGGGTTCTACTTTCTAACTAAAAATACCAAGTTCAAACGGTATATTTTGACAGTTACTTTTCGAGACAGAATCAAATGACAAATGTTTAAATAATCAAAATTATTTTAATGGAAAATGGTGTGTTTCAATGCACTAAAGTGGAAACATAGTTTAAAAATAAATTTCGTTCATTCTGTTTCCCTCTGGATTCAATTATTGGGCAAAAGTCGATAGGGAAAATTGCAAATGGTCAGATATGTTCAAGTTCAGGTTGCTCAATTCGGAAATTTTAAGTTCAAATTTTAAACAGTTCAATTCGTAGTACCTACTCTTCGCGCCATCAATGTAATCAACGTAAATCATAGCATTTTAAACGAAAATCATCATAAAGATTCTCAAGTATCAAGAATTTTAGATTATGTTAGCGTATTATACCGATAATATGTATTTTTAATAACAAATTCTTAGATTTTCAAGATTCAGAACATTTTCAACAATTTACGTTTTTCAGTTATGTTCATGTTTTTCAACCGAAAATTGACAGTTTTACACAAAAATCATTAGATTTGAAAGCTTCATGATTTTTGAACAATTTTATGTTACATTAATGTTAGCGTATTTCTAAGGTGTACAATATTCTGATCGTTTTTTGTTATGTTATGTCAGTGTTTGTAAGTAGGGAATTTTCTGTATTTTTGATAAAAAATTATTTGATTTCAAAGTATATTTACAACTTTTGGACAATTTTGGGTTTCGTTGGCGCGTTTCTTCTGAAATTCGTATTTTTCAACAAAAATCATTAAATTTAACTTCAAAGATTTTTTAAATAATACAGCTTACACAAGCTTAAATTCGTAGAACATCGAAGATTGACAGCATTGGCACTTCTACATAAAAACCATTATAATTTGAATAAGATTTAGAATGTTTGAACAATTTCGGATTATGTTACTGTCTTCGTCGGAAATTGGGATTTTTAATTAAAAAAAATTATATTTCAATGAAGATGACAAAGATCCACAATTTTAGGTTATAATGAGGTTTTGGACCGGAATTCGGTATTTTTAGTTAAAACTCATTAGATTTCAAACAACATAAAATAACATTTTGTTTAACAATATTGTAGTTTAAGCTATTAGCTGCCTTCACCGAAAGTCTCGATATAGATTTCATAAAAGGTTTATAGTTTTGAAACAATTTAAGGCTATGTTAATGTTTTTACAAATGGAACCATTTTTTTGTCATGTTATATGTTTGGTATTCTTAATTTAAAAACTCATAAAATCTTTCAGATTTTTATTATTGTTTAGATTATTCAGATGATTACAATTATCATTCAGAGTAATTACATTCGGAATTATTGAAATTTTTTGGTTTTCTTATCTTTTTAATGAAAATTAGCTGACTTTGAAAGAGTTGAAATAAATCATTAGACTTCATAGAATATTTACATGTCATTTCATTGTATGTGAAAAAATATTATATTATAATTCCAAATTGAAGATCTCAATAATCTTCTCCAGTTATCAAAAATATTATCCTTGCTATTCTTTTCTATTATTTTAGATAATAGGTACTATGAAATACAAAAATTTGCATTAATATTAATTTTATATTTAAAATAAAAAAATGCGCGTGACAAAAAAAAAACGCGCGTGTGTTTGTATTCTAGGATAAGGTGGGCTATTTGATTTACTTTTGTTCAGAAAGGCCCAAGAATCGCTCGAAATTACATTGGAATTTTTCCGGTAGTTACTTAGAGAGCTTATTTATTAAACTTTAAATTTTTAAGTGAATTTATCTAATTGTGAACGAAAAAAAGATTTGCATTCTGTTAATTGTGCTGCGTATAGTGAAAATATAATTAAAAAATTCTAGTCGACAAAAATATTCAGAAAAAAGATATGAGTGCTACATTGTTATGTCTGCATTAGAAAATAATATAAATTTTGTCGGCAACGAGAAGAGAAGCACTTTTTCTGATATATTTCTCAAGTAACTTTTGCTAGAAAACTCGTAAAATGCTATATAACTGCTTAAAACCTTAACATATTTAAAATGCAGCATAAAGTATTTGAAAGTTATTTTACTGTAGAATTCAATTTTTACGGAGACATTGTTCATGGGAACGTCAAAAAATTATTGTAACGATTCCCGTAACATAAATATTGAAAGGTATGTTGATATAAATTGTTTTTCTACTGACTATTTGTAGACTTGGTTAGAGTATAGGTTAGAATAAGGATTACAAAATTTTAACGTCAAATACTCTAAATGCTCTATACAGTGTTTGAAAAATATGTGTAAGATATGTTTTTGTTTCATAATAGTTTATTTGTATAATACTAGTATTCATAAATAATATACAATAAGTTATTTCATTTAGTGGCTTATTCCGCCCCAATACATAGCTCATCCCGCCCTATGGATGGGACGATATGAGCCAAAATAATATTTTTTTATTTTTCTTTCTAGTCGCGCATATACCTTTTTATTTACTTTTACACTGAAGAAAATTATTGGTTGAGCCAACTATTTTGTTAGTAAAATATGTTACTGCTACTTTATTAGTTGATACTGCCATTTTATTAGTTCGTACAGCAATTCTATTAGTTGCACTGACTATTCAGTTAGTACCAGCAACTAAGTAAATTGTTGTCTCAACTAATATAATATCAGTAGCATAGCTTACAAACTGAATAGTTGGCCCAACTAACTTTTTTCAGTGTATCTTGGCAAAATTATGAATACTACCCTATGGTTAATTGAAAAAGTGGAAAATAAGGCAATAATTAAAGTGAACACACCGCGGAAATTAGTTATCATATAAACATTACGTCGGGTTCTATTAAGTTACAGGAATTGGAGTAAGCTCTATTGACTATCGACTTTCTGCGGTCAAGTGAAAATCAGAGAGATGATTGTAGAATCAGGTGATTATTGAAAGTAAATTAGATCCAATGGATCAACAATTCATGACAGTGACCTCCTCTTGTGCAACAATATATGTACATGTGTGCGTGTGTGTGTGTTGTATAACAGTTATAGCATGTACTTTTTCAAAGTAAATGATGAATCAGTTCCTTTGTATTAAAATAGGAAGTGACTAAGATTTATTAACATTTGCCTTCTTCTTCGACTCTCTGGTGAAGTATTCTTCTCTCGAGAGGTATGACGTGGGCCCTGTTATGACGCTGTGTAGACAAACATAATAGGAAACGGTTTGCAGCATGTGGTAACCGCCTTCATTTAAATTTTCTCACTACATCATAATTCATGTTCTATTTCCTGTAAATGCTCTCACACAAAAAGTAACACTAAATTAAGGGTTCAAATGAAATTGTTAGCTAAAAATTAAAAATATTTTCTCAACCCCGTTCGAGCATTTTCTGTCAATTAGTCACTTAGGTGAACTTTTGAAATTGTACTTCCCCTTTTCACCTTTTTTCGCTTAAATGCAAGCTGAACTGAAAGAACCCAATATGAGAATGCAATTATCATTGGTTAAAAGTTCATTCTTTTTGTGTCAAATTCAAGTGTTTTGGTTGAAAATTTAATGACCTATTTGAAAATTCAACAATTTTGTTAAAAATGCATATTTTTTATTTGAAAATTCATCTTCCTTGGTTGAATGTTCACTTATTTGTTGAGAATTTAAGTATTTAAAAAAAATCAATTTATTTCGTTGACAAATTCTCTCTTTTAATTCAATGTTCAACTATTTTGTTGAAAGCGATCTATTTGTTAAAAATTCAAATTTTGAGGCTGATAATTCTATTGCATTCTAAAAAAATCGTCTTTTTTGGCTTGTGAATTCAACTGCATGGTTGAAATTGCAACTGTTTTTGGTTGAAGTGTAATCTCTTTTATTTGAAAATTTTGAATAATTGAACATTCAATAATTTCA
>NC_046659.1:65005892-65035373 GCF_010883055.1 Belonocnema kinseyi
GCTCGAAGCCTTAAATATTGAGTTATTTCAAGTTTAAAGTTATCAAAACGAATGTTCCTCAAGTTCAAATTTAATGTAAATTATAAACTTCTCTTATTTGAAAATATTCTAAGTTTTTGGATCTAAGTTTATTATGATTGTACAAAGCATTTTTTTGTAATTTTATGCGACTAATGTAATTTTTTAAAGCCTTCTAGTCTATTCTAACCCTGGGTGTACTTTTTGTTACCATTATTAATTAAATATCTCTTTAAATCGATAGCTTGAAATGCTAAATATGTATTAGTAGAAAACTAAATTTAAATTTACCAAAGTCATAATAATAAATAAATAGTCAAATTATACTATTGGAATAATTAATAGTTCAATTCATAATCATTCTGCCAGTTATCATTTTCATTACCAACGAATACAATTTTTCTATTGAGATTTAATTTTCAAGCATTTATCAGGGATGTACGCGGTGACGCGGTTAATGTTACTGCATTTTAAAGTGCATGATTACGAACACGCACGCATATGATTATCGAAAGAGTTGTAATTTTTGTTAAACATATAACTATATATGTAACTTATGTAGAACGAAAAACTTAATATTATTCTCTGTTTACAGAATTCATCCTTGAAAAAGTGACAGAATCGCTAAAAATATAATTAGGTCTTATCATCCTTACAGCATACATATTTTATCTATCATCACTTCCTTGCAGTCTCGCAGTAGACTGGCTAATAAGGGGTAATGGGTTGATAAATTATGAATGCTTTTTATTTGATTCGAACCCAAATGCAAAAAAGAGAATCCAGATTATAAATAATTTGTTCTAAGAATTTATAATTATTGTTTTCTGCTTTGAGCTTTACATAACATGATTAAAATCGTTCAAAGTACAACTTCTATTTGAAATAAAAGTTAGTGTAAGCTTTTAAATTATGGGCCGTGCAAAAATTACTTCACACTTCTCTCTTTTTCTCGTTTTTTTCAGAAAACCAATTATTTTTCGTTGAGCATTAATTTTTTTAAACTGAAAATTCAACTATAAATTTGTTCTTTTTTGGTTGAAAATTCATTTTTTTAAACCGAAAATTAAACTTTCTATCATTGGTTTGTTTCGGACTTAAAAGGCAACAGTTCTTAAAACATTCGACTTTTTAGCTTTGAAACTGAGCTTTTGTTATAAACTGAATATTTTTTGATTAAAATTGCACTGTATTTCAATTTGAAATCATAAACGTTCTATATAAAAGTTAATATGGTACATTAATTTTATTGAAAAAAATTATCGTGAAAAATCACCCTATTTCCTCTGGTTTGAAAGCGTTTTGGGCTGTCAAGTCGGTTAAATCATTAGGTTTGTAAGTTTTTTGTTTTATTTTACGCGGTGTTTGTATTTCTGACGTCATCCTGGGAGATTGAAGCTTTGTGCGATGATTGGTCAAGAAGAAGGGGAGAGGTGAAAAAAAGTTGTCGAAACGCCGTGACGAGTTTTCGAACGGCCCCTTATACAAAAATCATTCGTATGTGACTAGGAATCTCATTCCCGACTCATGTTCACCGGTTTCAAAAGTTAGGCGCTGATTTTTACAATCATGACTAATTGGCTGATCTTCGATATCTCATGTAATAAAATTTTATCAGTGTCTCGGTCTTATCTCGAAGATATGATTTTTATTTCTGATTGCCGTGCAACAGTTGATGTACAAAAGTAAAAAATATTTGCCCTCCATTGCACAGGTTATTGGCGAAGGAACAATGAACTTGTATACTGTAAAGTATATACAGTTAGGTCGATGACTTTATCATTATATGTAGATGTACAGCACTATTCGGTTTGCGACCCTCTTACAGGATGTGTTACTTGAAACGCTTAAAACATCATATTATTATAATTAATAGCAGAGCACGAGCGAGAAACCAAAGTTACCTCCTTTTACCAGCAATAAAAAATAACGACTATTGAAGCAAAAAATAACAACCAACACGCCTTCCTCATGACGTAACTTCTGTAAATTGCATCGCAGACAATATTTCATCATTTGTGCACGTTTTGAAGGCGAAAATCGCCAGCTAATTGATTCCGCGAATTAGATGTGGATAATTATTATAAAAATCCGGATTTCATAGTTTCTTTCACTTCATTCAAGCTTGAAGAATTACAATTTTAGGCAATGCAATTAATAGAACCCTTTCAAATAAATAAAAATTACATTAATAATATTGAAAATTCCCAATTAAAATTTCAAAATGGGTTTCAAAGATCTAAACATAAAAAACTGCTCGGTTTAAAGATGTTCTATGTGCAGAGTCAAGTTTAACATTATTTAATCTTTGACTTGATTTAGAAAATCGGTAAAAAGGGGTCCATTGAATATCTTAACAAATTTATATAAGCTTACTCTATTCCTTGAAAGGTTAATGACAATTCTATTCGTCACTAATTTATTGTAATTATTTTATTTAAAAACAATACGTACAAGTATTTTTAGTTAGTAATTTTTCGAATGAAAAAATTTGATAAATAAGATTCAATAAAAACGTGGCAAATAGAATTTTATAAAACCTTTTAAGAAATAGAATTAGCTTTTGTAAATTAAAATTGAAAGAAAATAGCAATGTTACCGGCTGATGCCGTTGGAATTGATTTGTTGAAATATATATTTTTTACATCTTTTATTATTAAGCTTTGTACTTAAGCTTAGTTTTCTTTCGGCTTTTGCATTTCTCAAAGTTTGAGACTGATATTTTATGCATAAAAAAAGTTCGAACGTTCAAAAAATGTTGAGGTTCAGAAAAAAGATGAAATAATTTTCAGTGAAGTTCCTACCAAAATGTAGTACCTAAACGTACTTTATTGTACTCTAAAACATTTCCCAAAGTTTCAGCTCGATATTTTATTTACAAAAAAAGTTCTTAGGTTCAAAAAAACATTCAGTGAACTGAAAAACTGTGGTCGGTAATATAGGTATTTAGCTGTGTCACATGCCCTTAAATACATATAAAGAAATAATTACGACTTCAACTATTTTTTTTATTACGCTCTATTAAAATCTGTTGCAATATTCAATGGGTCTTCTGCGTCAATTTTATAAATCATCGTTTGAACTGAGGGCAAAGAAAATGTGGTTGGACATTCGAAAAAAGTAAACAGCATTTAAATCTTCTGTTCTCATTTTTGATATAAAAAATCACAAAAAAAATTGTATTCGTTTAAACGCTGTGGCAAATTTTTCATATGTGCCGTTTTTGATAGTGAAGAATAATACAAATTTATAAATTGGAAAAAAAGTTTTTTACCTATTTTTGTATTGCACCTTTTTTTTGAAAAATTTAAATTTATTGAACTTGAGATTTCTTGACTTTAAAGTCTTCAAACTAAAGAGACAGTTAATTCTTTTTCTTTCATACAAAAATTTGTTTTATTTAAGACGTTCCAAATTCGTGAAAAATTTAAAAATGCCTAAATCACAGAAAAAAAAACATTTAAAAAATATATATTTCTTTGGTTGAAGCAAAAGAAATTTAAGGTTCGACATATTCAACTTTTTCCAAAATTTGTGCATATAACTAAATATATAAAATAACACATATTTTTTTAGGCATATTTTCAAACAAATTTGAAATTAAACAAACTTTTTTTAAATCTTATAATTTGTTATTATTGTTCACTAGCAAAATCTGCACGCATTTCAGGTGATTTTAGGTAACTATTATTTATGGTCATAAAATATTTTGATACATACGAAAATTATTTGATATTGTTAAAAAATCTGGATAGATCTGGTGATTGATAAACTTTGGAAGGATTGCTTAAGAATTTTTGGTGCTTACATGTTCGCTATTTATAAATATGAAATACCGCATAGGGAACTGATAGAGAGGGAAGTCTCATTTGCAAACCAGCATGAGAATAATCTCTACCAGCATTTTTTGTCATTTGTCGTAAAGTCCATCCGTCACAACATGTTTTTCCATGTAAAACATTAACCTTATTGTAGGAACAATAAATATTCCGGATTTTTAATTAAAAAATCTGCCCGCCGTGCGGGGAAATTCTCGTCGCGCGCAGTTCGCTTCGTTCGTAAGTTTGAGCGCGCCTAGGGCGCGCGGCTGTTGACTCTTGCGCTTCTCGATCGATAATGGGTTACCTCGCGCTTCGCGCTCGGATATTTATGCTTTGCATTTGGAATGCTTGAATAATTCTTTATCAAAAAGATCTCTTTTAGATAGCAGTATTTACATGCGTCTTCATATACTGAATTGTCTAGTTAATTAAGTATAGTCAAAGATAAAGTTTCTCAAAGCTCTTGGGCTTTGAGGTACACATTCTCATCGTGACGCACTGCGTGCTTGATTTTCGACAGACATTTGTAAACAGGTTTTTTAAAATCTTTTTTTTTATAACTTTCGACGTTTTTCCACACATTTTTTGTTTATTTTTTATTTTCAATATTATTTTTCACGAATAAAACAAATAGTACGCGTCCTATCACGAAGTGATTCTTAACTAAATTGTAGATCTTTTTTTGGATACGAATTTTTGTTAATTCGCCTTTTTTCGTATCCTAAGGTTTGAGCACAAAATGGAATTTTTTATTTTTCATTATTTTTTGTGCAATCAAAATTTGAATTTACTATTTTTCAAGAAAATCCAAAAATTTGTTATGACAGTCTTTTAGGGATTTTAAAAAGCAATGTTTTTCTTCACTTGACTTTTTTTCATATTGTGCGTTGTTTGGCTTAAAATTTTGAATGTCAGTTGCCAGTAGAATTTTCAAAGTCAGTTGCCAGTAGAATTTTCAAATTCAGAAAAAAGTAATCTCAAAAATGTTCAAAATGCGTTCACTTTTTGAATATTTATCAAAAATGGCTGGTTAACGAATTCGTCCTTTCTTTTAGGATCTAAAAAAAGTGTGCCAAAGATGGATTTGATCCGTTCATTTTTTCGTGAGTTATCGTGTTTACGGAGGGCCGGACGGACAGACAGGCGCCATCGTAAAAACCAGATTTTCGGATTCAGGGGGTTTTGAAACTTCGAGATCCGTTAAAAAACTGCGGTGTCAATCATAAATGAGGAGAATGTAAAAAATATCTATATATTTTCAAGTCTTCATTACAAAACGCGTGTAGCAAACAATGAAATATTAATTTTAAGTTATGAATATTTTAGAGAATTTGGATGAAAATGTCAATGCAACTGCTCAGGACGAACGACCCTAAACAAGTGCTGTCGAGTTATCGCCTCTCCGCCCTCAAGGAAACTTTGGGTCTTAGCTAGCCATGTTTTTCTATGAATCTCTGCAACGCATTTCGTCTATGCCCGACGCCAGCTAGCCCTTTGCGTTTACAACGTTTCCAGCAATTCAAATGTTTAGGTCTTCACATTCGGCCGTTCCTGAAATCTACGTCTTCCTCGACGTATACAATATGAATGTCTGCTTTCTTCTGAAACACCGCAACAAATTTAGTGTTACTGCAGTTTTAATTTACTAAGTTGACCATGGTATCAGAGTGATCAGTTCTGATTCAAGAGCCAATTGTCTCAACTCTCATTATCATTGAGGGAAGAATAGGAAGGATAATATTCTGTGTTTCCGGTCTGTCAGGAGTATTACTTGTACAATATGAGTACCATCTTTCGTCAGATATAATCCAGTATAGTTCGACTACTATCATTCGTCTTATTTTACCTCATACTATGAATCTGACCGTTTTTCTGGACCTCCGACGAGAAACAAAGCCCACGTGAGTCCTGATCGGGGAAAACACGACAGAGTTTCAGATTCGCGATTCTAATCAAATGGTCCAGCCTTCGCTACAAATAAAAGACCATGTTCTCCTTCAAAAATAGAAAACGCCTTATGCTGTCGTGTTTTCCCTGGTCAGGACTCACGTGGGCTTTGTTTCTCGGCGGAGGTCCAGAACAACGGTCAGATTCAGTAGTATGAGGTAAAATGAGACAAATGATAGTAGTCGAACTATACTGGATTCCGTAGCATCAAAGATGACCCACGGAGCTAGCAGGTCCACTGCCGCCACCGTTCTCTGGCCCGAAGCCTTTTTCATATCGCAAAGGTCCTCGACCTCGTAGCGATCATCCGGCAATACTACCCTGACCTTGGACGGACCCTTGGCCGTGGCTTTCAATTGCCTACTGTCTCCTGTCGCTCGTGCGGATTTGGACTGCAACATTGCTATATTACTTATTTGGAACTTGGGAGGCTCGAAACTCGTTGCATCAAAAGATCTCTTCTGCCTCTGCTGTTCTTCGTCAGTACTATTTTTGGCCTTCTCACGAATTTCCTCTAGATTAAACTATTCCAAAATGTCCTGAATGGCACTCTGAGCCTTCTTCACGTTGTAGTCCCAAGTGTCATCCGCTTCTCCCGCACAGGTAGTTACCAAAGAATCAAGTACAGTTCGGTTAACCCTTTCACACTGGACATTAGCTCTCGGAGTAGCTACTGCATTTAATGCGTGTTTAATACTGTAGAGATTATTCGTGTAGGTACTCTGAATAATGCAAAAAGACTTAATAAAGCTCTAATGACACTGCGCTTAAAGGGTCCAATGTGATCTAAATGTATCGTGTTGAATGGTGTGGCTATTTTTTTTATGAGGTGCAAAAACCCAGGCTTCTTTCAAGCCGTAGATTTGTAGTATGAACAGTTTAGGCACGCATTTGCGTACTTGGCCACGAACTTTCGCATTCTTTTTTAACCAATAATTTTCTTTAATTTTTTCTATAGTTTTCTCTAGAGCGAAGTGACCTTGATCATCATGGCACTTTTTAATGAAATTCCATTGAGCTGCCCGCGGAACAAGCCACTTATTCCCTACTTCTGTTCACGGAAAACCATTCCCCCTTTTAAATGATACGGATCAAAGTATTGTTTTGCATTATGTTGAGCATTGCCTGGTGCGAGTCTATCCCTGATTATTCTAATTTCATCATCCTGCAACAGAGCGACCTTAATTCATTCGCATGAAGTAATACCAATAGCCATAAGCATTAGATATTATTTCGACTATAGTAGTCTACATTGGAGACTTCAGTACCTGGTCGATAAACACAACGAAACTTAAAATTCTGTAAATAAACCCACCAACGAGCGACTTTTGCCAGCAGATCTTTCCTTAGGGTCGTTAATCGGATAGCGCTACAATCAGTCACCACAGTGAACTCGATATCTAATGCATACATCCGAAACTTTTTTAACGCCTCTACAACTGCGAGAGTTTCCAAGTCGTATGAGTGGTATCTTTGTTCGTCCGGTGACGTTTTTATACTGTAATAGGCTACCATGTGATTCATGTTTTTAGATTTTTTAATCAACCTGCTTCCTAACCCGACGGAACTTGCATCAGTATAAACCTCGGTTTTAAGAAAGAGAAGGATCAAAAATGGATAAAACCGGTTGTGATAAGATTTCTTTTATTTCCTGTACTACGTTTTCTTGCACTTTTCCCCATCTCCGCAGTTTGTTTTTGCGCAACCTAATAGTTAACGGCGTTAACTTTTTTGAAAAACTTTTTATAAACTTTCGAAAGAATCCGGCAATGCCAAGAAACTGCCGTACTTGCTTTACATTCTTCGGAGACTCAGTTTTCGTTGACGCATCGACTTTACGTTGTTCAGAGCGTACTTCTTCCTTTGATATGTGTTTGCCTAAATAATCTATTTTCTCTTAGAAGAATGTGCATTTTGAAATGTTTATTGAGAAATGTTAGCTTTTTAGTATCTCTAGTACCTTTTCTAGTTGATCAAGTCCGTCTTCAACCGTATTAATCGCAAAAAGAATATCGTCAATATAAATATTAACGTCTATTCCTCGAAAAGTTGAAATATTTATTTTCTGAAAATATTCCGGTGCATTTAGCAAACCGGATGCAACGCGCAAATACTCATAATGACCGTCAGGAGTCACGGGCACAGTCTCCTGAATAATTCCGATGGCTTTTAATTCGGAAATTATTTCTTTTGCTTTATCCCGATCAAATCTACTCGTCCGATATGGTAGACAAACAACTTGATTTTCACTGTCAAGCTTAATTTTCATTTCCGGTACATTAACGCAACCTAACTCGTTCATACTGATAGCAACATTTTGGCGATAACGATTTAATAAATTCAGTAAGCGATTTTATTCGTCTGGTGAAATCCATCACATACTACATCATCAATTCTAATAGGCGTATATTCTCGTGTAATAAGATGATTCACTTTAAATTGATTTGCATCAACCTCAGATTGCTTTCAAATTTAATCCCCGACGCATCAGATATGGCTTTCACACCTGGCACTGCGAGCGTTTCAGATGCTAGTAATATTTCTTTCGATAGTTGTTTTTTAATAAAATGTATATCGCCGAATAAAATTTAATTCTGTCTATTTCAATCCTTATTTTTCATCGAGCGACTGGCAAACCTACTGAATTATTAAATGTAACGATTGCGTTATCGGTCTTTTCGAGTTCAAGATGATTCTTCTATACATGACCGGTTACAAAAGGTTTGTTATATTTATCAGTGTTGTCTCTATTTTCTTTGATTTTACCGGGTGTGGAGAAAATACTTAGCATTTTATTAAGTTCCGCGATCGTACTTATTCTTACTGTTAATATCGCAGTTCGAATGGCCTCGTCATGAATATGATGTGCAATAAAATCGATTACTTGATTTTCAGGAATATCGAATTTCAATTTGCTAATTTTACGCAATTTAGTAAAACAATACTCTTGAAGATCCCGTTCGGACTTACTTTTGTAAGCGTATCATTAACAAATCGACCAAAACTCTCCTCTCCCGGAAATTGAAATTGAAAATAATTTCCAGTTCAAAAAGGAATGCGTCAGAATGTCCTACAGTTTAGCGTTACCTCTTAAAGTACACCCATGCAAATAAAGTTTTACCTTATCATCCCAATCCGACACCAAACCAGAATCATAGATTTTCTCTATCCATTCAGATGCTGATAGGTTCTTCGTCCTTGGGTCCAACTCAGTAAGAATTTCTCATTCAGGAAATGGTTGTTGCTTGATCGTCTTGAACCCGAGATGACGATTCCGGTCAAAACGTTCGCAAGTCTTGCGATATTTGTATCTCTGCTTCTCATACTATTTCGTATGGAGCTATAACTGTGCGATGACTGACTACAGGATCGATCACTGCTGCTAGAGCGGTCTCTTCTTCGATTTCTTCGCCTGCAATCCTCACGCGAATCCTTTCGCGTACGTGATCGACTAGATCATGATTGATGCCTAGATGGTTCACCTCTATCCATTGTCACAATTTACACACTTCACACCTCACATGAAAAAACTGTATTTCACTCAATTTCTATTCTCACTGTGCACTGACCGTCACGGTATAAAACGAGTGTGGGCTATCCACTTCTGATCTGTAGGGACAATAAATATTCCGCATTTCTAATTTAAAAATAACTACATATTTCCAAATCTCAATTACAAAACGCGCGTAGCAAACAATTAACTATTAATTTTAAGTTATGAATATTTTGGGGAATTTGAAAGAAAATGTCAACGCAACTGCTCAGGACGAACGACCCCAAACAAATGCTGTCGAGTTATCGCCTCTCCGTCTCTCAAGGAAAATTTGGGTCTTAGCTAGCTATGTGTTTTCTATGAATCTCTGCAACGCATTTCGTTTATGCCCGGCACAATTGTCTAAACCTTTCGTGAATATAAGATTGCGGGTCATGAACTAGATACTAGATAAATCATATAGAATTTAAGGAGTTTGAGGCATAGCTGATTTTAAATTTGCCATTAGTTTTGCAATATAAATTTGTTTGAATAAATTATTGCTAATTTTAATTTTTTGCAAAATAAATTCTAAAATCTAATTCTCCTGGGAAAAATATGTCCGAAGCAGTATATTTTATATTCAAAATATAATTTGTTCCAACCATATGACTAAGTAATTAATTTTGCATAATCTATATTAAATCTTAATAAGGCCTTTAACGACTATAAGAAAATGAATAATAATACAAATACAACATATGTTAACTAAAGGGGTTTTTCATGTGCTAATTTCAAGTTTGCCATTAGTTTTGCAAAAAAAATTTGTTTAAACTATGTGTTTAAACCAATTATTTTGAAAAATTGGCTTCGTGAGTCTCTTTGAAATTCATTTAAAAACATTTCTGGCTACATTTTGGTTGATTTGGTTCAGATTTACGACCTGTAAGTGGTTTTGAACGTTCCGTCCCCAATGTGTGGTGCCAGCTAGCCTTCTGCGTTTACGACTTTTGCAGCAAGTGAAATTTTTAAGTCTTCATATTATTTACAAAAAAAAAAAAAAAAATAAATAAAACTCGAAATTAAAACATTTTTGTTGATAATTATTATTTTCATCCAAGTTTTATCAAACTATAAATTGTAGATATAAATTATAATGCAACTCACTTCAAAGCTTTATGCGTACGTGACGGAATGTCGCGCCTCAGGCGTTTATCAATGATAAAATATGTAGGCTAAGATGAAAATTCTGTTTCATATTTTTTGTGTTTTCTCTTCTCATACTCTCTATTGTGAACATGATTCATGGGTCATAGTTAAGTTTACGAAATCCTGTACTGTAGGTACATTAAAATAAATCTATCTTATTAAAAAAGTTAAAAAAAAATGATCTAGTGCATTCAATTTTTGCAGACAAATTATTAAAAAGAAATAAATAAAAATTTGGTTACAGATTAACAGCAAATACAGCGAAGAGTTGGCTCAGGAATGTCTGGAATGGATCAAAACGATAACTGGCGAGAACATAAGTACCAGTGGAGACATGGACAATTTCTATGAAATTTTGAAAGATGGTACTCTTCTCTGCAGGTGTGTTTTTATTTCTTTACTAATTTTATTGCACAATTAATTATTTGCTATTTAATTTAAAAATTTGTATTGAGGTTTTGATTTAATAAGATGATTTTTAAATATCTATGATTTTACGATTTTGTTGTGCAGACTTGTTAACCAGATTAAACCCGATTCTGTAAAAAAAATCAACCAAACTACCTTGGCATTTAAATGCATGGAGAATATAAATGCATTCTTGGAAACTGCTAAAGCTCTTGGAGTTCCAGCCCAAGAAACCTTCCAAACAGTAGATCTTTGGGAGAGACAAAACCTCAACTCTGTTGTAATTTGCCTGCAGTCCCTTGGTAGAAAGGTAGGATATATTATTTAACATAACTAATTTTTATAAAAATTTAAACTTTAAATTAAAGAAAAATTAATCAAGCAATCTAAGGTGTCGTCCAAAAACTATGTCACACTCTCGGGTGAGGGCACAATGAGGATTTTTTGAAATGCTTGAAAAAATTAATATTGGTGATTTTATTTTACAAGTAAAGCAACTAAATCCAGACTTCGAATTAATTAGAACTGAATTAGAACCCTATAATAAAATCCAACTATTTTCAGCAGAATTCACCTCTTTTGGTTAAAAATTCTTCTATTTGGTTAAAAATTTAACTATTTTGTTGAAAATTCGTTTTTGTTGTTGAAAATTAAGATTTTAAACCGATAATTAAACTATTCTATTTTTGATTGAAAATAGATAATTTTCAGTTGAAAATTCAAGTATTAAATTTTTCATGGTGAATTAATTTTGTTTAATTCAACTACTTGCTTGAAAGTTAAACTGCTTTGTAAAAAACTAGTTTTTTTGTTGTAAATTAATTTTCGTAACTAAAAATTTAACTAATACATTTTTTGCTGAAAGTTTATTGTTTGGTTGAAGATTCAACTATTATTTTTTCATTGAGAATTCATCTTTTTTGGTTGAAAACTCAATTGCTTGATTGAAAATTTAACTCCTTCGTTGAAAATTCATATTGTTGTGAGAAGATTTAACCATTTTGTTAAAAATTGGTTACTTTTTGATTAAAAGCTAATTTTTAACTGAAAATTTACCTGCTCCATTATTAGGGAATAACGTATCAGTTTTGCTAAAAATGGATTGTTTTTATTTTTAAATTTAACTTTTTGTTTGTAAATGAACTTTTTTGTTGAAAATTCAACTGTTTTATAGAAAATTCATCTTTTTATGTAAAAAATTCGACTATTTGGTAAAAAATTAAACTTTTGTTTGAAAATTCATGTTTGTTTTGACAATTCAACTGTTTATTTGAAGAATTTAACTGTTTTTTGACCATTTATTTTTGGATAGAAAATTTGTCCTTTTGGATTGAAAATTCAAAAATTAGGTTGAAAGTGCAAAAATGTTTTTAGTTACTATTTGATCCTTTTTGGTTAAGAATTCGACCATTGTTTAAAAATTCAACTATGTGATTAGAAATAAAACCATTTTGTTCAAAATTGCACTATTTTGTCAAGAAGTTATCTGTTTGTTTTTTAATTCATCTATTTTCCTTTAATTCATCAGTTTGGTGGAAAATAAAAAACTATTTTTGTTTGATATTTAATCTTTTTTTTTTTTTTTAAGAATTCGACCATTTGGTTGAACATTTAAATAATTTGTTAAGGAAAGTAAATTTTGTGTTGAAAATTCGTCTCTTTCACTCGAAATTATAACTATTTGATTGTAAATGCAACTGTTTGGCTGATAAATAATTTTTGTTGAAAAATTTAACTATTTGGTTGAAAACTCATCATTGTGGGTTGAAAATTGAACTCTGTGGTCAGATTTGAAACACGTTCGTTAAAAATTGCATTATTTTTTTAAGAAATCATCTGTTTTTTCTCTCTCTAAAATTCAACTGTTTTGTTGACAACTATGTGTTTACAAATTCAACCATTTTGATGAAAAGTTGTTTTTTTTCTTTTCAAAAGTAGACAATTTTGCTAAGAACGTCTGAGGGGTGAGAGTTTTTCTTAACGTCACGTGAGAAAGTAAATCGAATTAGTGCTTGTTTTATTTTTTGTCAGTTCATTATATCGAGTGCAAACAATTTTTTTTCTATTTGAATATTATTAATCATAATAATTCAATGATTTTTTCCCGTTTCCAATGGGAACGAAGGGCATTTGTGGACGGCCCCAAAATAACTTATTCCCCTATTATTCTCCTATTTTCATGAAGAATCAATTAAATTGATGAGGGCTTCAAGCTTTGGCCTTAAACACAATTCATACTTCTGTTACAGGCTGGAAATTTCGGAAAGCCAAGTATTGGACCAAAGGAGGCAGACAAGAATGTCCGTAACTTTACGGAAGAACAATTAAGAGCCGGACAAGGAGTAATCAGTCTGCAGTATGGTAGCAATAAAGGCGCGAATCAAAGTGGAATTAACTTTGGAAATACTCGACACATGTAAACTGACCACTTCCATCAATAAGTTAAATTATGAAACTTTCGCCGTACTCCTTTCAAGATTATCGTAATCTACAACTCTGTTGTGCATTTCACTGACAATCTGGCGTATAATGGCGCAGAAACTGCAGAAAAAAACTACGAGTAGAGAGTACTGCAGAATATACAATATTATAGATTCCTAAGCCAGATATAAACCTGAATGACATATAAAACTCAATAGATTCTAAAGTTATTTTGACGTTTTACTTGTTTCGTCACTGTTCTACGCTGAAAAATACGCTGACTAAATTGCACATCTTATTTAATGATAGATGTATAGTAATAACGTAATTTTGTAAATTGTTTCGTTGTTGCGTGAAATTATTGCGCGATGACAACAGAAAAGAACTAGACATTTATGTTGCCAAACTAAACGCATTTTAATGAGAAAAACAGTGTGAAATCAAATATATAGTGTATATTCGTTTCGTACAACGAGTAGGTTGTAGAAAATATGAAAATAGGTATTTTATATTACTGTTATTACGATAATTATGTACGTGTTGCAGTCTAACAAAATATTTTTAAGAATCCTGTTGCACATGGAGTAATAATTTATGTTATTACAGTATGGTTTGAATGATATATAAGAAATTAAATCTTATTCAATATTTTGTACAAACGTATTTTGGCGATTAAAATATGTTAAAGGATCCCATTCAAAGTATTTTGGGACGCCAACAATAAAAAAAAAGTGTCAACTAATAAAAAGAGTTTATCGATACTGAAATAAATATGAGAATTTCTTATTATTTATCCCTTTCTAATCAATAAAAAATATTGTTTAGTATTTGCAACGTTTATTCTGTAGTAATGAAAACAATTATACAATATTCTATCAAATCACAATAACAAAAGTTGTAGCAATTATCTCTGGAAAGGTAAATAATCGAGTCCATTATTGTATTGGAATTTCTGCTTATTCATATTTTTCTTCTCTTGTATTTGAGCGACCCGCAATAATTTTTTCACACTGGGTCTGAAAATATAAAAGATTATTAATTTATTTATAGTCTTTCAGAGTGTCTATTAGACAGTTATGCTATATTTCAGATTTCCTGACTCCGAATTTTAATGGAAAAAACTCCTTTGTCCCGTGTGAGAATTATAGTTCTTTTCAAAAATTCCCTTTTTCAAATCAGAATCAATCATTCTTTTGGAAAATTCCATGTTCCAGATATGAATATTATTTTTCTTGAAGATTATCATATCCAATTCAGAATTACATACAATTTATTCGGAAGATTTCCTGTTATAACTAAAAAGTTTTTTTTTCAAAAATTCTCTGCACAAAAGTCAGAACTATAATAATTCTTCTAGAAAATTCCTTTTTGAAATTTAGAAGTACAGATATCTCTTCCGAAATTCCCCGTTCCAAATCATAATTATAGTTTTTATATTCTTATTTTAAAGCGCAAATATTTCGCTTTTACTTAAAAATATATAATTTTACAATTTTAGATATATACTAATTTACGAGTTTGATTGTTTATCAGATTTTCAGATTTTAAAGATATAACAAAATTTAATAAATTGCAAACAGCATCACTTTCCTTGGTTTCCGGGCATTACCAATTAATATCATACCTGTATGGAGGAGGCAACAGTTCTTCGTGTAATGTGCATGGTTGTTGAAGCGGCTTCAACTCTTTGACAATTGCAAGTCTAGCAATATCTATATCACGAGTGTATTCGTCCTGAATTTCTATAACTTTCGTCGGCGGTACGTCGAAATAGAAAATAAAGTAACTGAAAGAAATAATTATTTTATTCGTTAATAACGATATCAATAATAATAGGGAAATAGATTTTGTTAAATAAAATTAATTTAGGCAACAATTTAAATTCATTTTAAAACGCTTTAATTTCCTAAAATTTCAAACCCAAATATATTGAATTTGCAAAGAAGATTCATTTTTCACCAAAAAGAAGAATTTTCAACTAAATACATAGATTTTCAACTAAATAGTTGAATTTCGAGTTTAAAAAATGTTTTTAATCAAATTGAATTTTAAACAAAATTGTTTAATTTTTAACCAAAGATATGAATTTTCAATTAAAATTATGAATCTTCAAAAAAATAAGGATTTTTGACAAAGTAGTTCAACTTTCAACCAAATAGTTGTGTTTTCAACCAAAAAAGATTACTATTTACCCAAGATAAAGGATTTTAAACAAAATTATTGAAATTTCGAGCACAAGAGATGAATTGTGAACCAAAAATATTATATTCGACTTTTCAATTAAAAAGAATCAGCTTTCAAACAAAAAATATCTTTTCTACCAAAAGATGAATTTTCAACACAAAAGGATGAATTTTCTATTAAAAAAAAAAAAGAATTTTCAACATAAGTTGAATTTTTAACCAAAACAGATTACTTCTGAATGAAAAATTTAATAGTTGTTATTTTAATCAAAACGATTTTTAGTTTAAATCTAAAAAGTTGAATTCCATTAAAGAATACAATTTTTTAAACAAATTAGTTGAATCATTAACCAAAAATGCTAAACGTTTAACCTAAATAAACGAATTTTCCACAAAACCATTACATTTTTAACCAGAAATATGAATTTTTTAGAAAAACTTCATTTTCAACCATGCTGTTGAATTTTGGGGCCAAGAAGACGATTTCTCTACAAATAGTGGAATTTTCAACAAAATAGTTGAATTTTTAACAAAATAATTAAATTTTCCACCAAATAATAATTTTTAACGGTCTCTAATATTCAAACCAAGAACGGTGACTACCAAAGTGGGACGAACTTTTAATCCAAAAGGTCGAATTAAGTATCAAAACAAAGCAGTTAAATGTCGATAAAAAAATGTTTTCAACTAAATGGTTGAATTTTCAAACAAAAATGATTAAAATTAAATCAAAAATAGTTTCCTTTTCAACGAAATAGTTGAATTTTCAAGACAAAAATAGGATTTTTTTTTAGAAACCAGTTGATTTTTAACCAAGAAAGACGAATTTTCAACCAAAAATATGACATCTCTACAAAAAATTTGATTTTTGAATCATATGAAGGTCGTATTTTCTATCCAAACAAATGAATTTACAACAAAGCAATTTAATTCCGAACAAAAATATGAATTCTTAAAAAATAGTTGAATTTTTAACAAGAGTGAAATTTTCAAGTAAAAAAGAAAACGTTTTTAAAAGATATTTGAATTTTCAACAAAGTAGAAGTTTTGAAACTAAAAATACGAATTGTTGAGAAGATAGTTTCATTTTTAACAAAACAAAAACTTTCTATATCTAATCAAAAGTTTGCATTTAAGATCAAAAACGAGAAAAGGGAAAAGTTTCTCGAAAACAGAGAAAAAAATAGGAATTTAAGGGGGGGGGGGGGTTATATGGGAAAGAGTTACATGTTTCTCGAAATAACATATATTAATAATTAAATGAATTATAAATGATAATTAACTCACTTTGCTTCTTTATGTATAGCACCATGTGCAGATATTTTAAATGGCGTTGGTTTTACGCCTAGGTTTTCTATTTTCCGAATAAAACCACCTTTGTCAAAAATCAGCTGTGCGGTTCTCTTTAAGATTGTTCTCATTTCCGGCTGAAAATTATAATAGACATTTCTCAATTGTAGTTTTGCCTTTTCACCCTAGATGCTTTTTAAAAGTGTTTTACCCTCATAGATAAAGATTGATAACAAGGGTTTTCCACCTTTTATGTAACTAATTAAAAAATTAGGTTGCTTTCTAGTGAACAAGAACTATCGAAAAACACCCGAATGATTAACATTCCAGACAAAAATCTCGGTATGCTCTAGATTCGTACACGACTTTCTACAGTTTATGGATCAATTATTCCTAATTATAGTTCTACTTAATTTTTCTACCGCAATGCCTCTCTCTTTCTTTAGAGGATTATTCAGATTTTTGTTTAACTTTTGTTCTATATATCCATAACAATCATATCGGAGCAAATGTTAAGAAAAGTTTTCAAATTTGAACATTTTTGGAACTGAATAATATCTTTGATAACATTCAGGGTCAAATTCTGATCATGATTCATGTATTCTGTAGGTATTGAAATAATAGAAAACTACAGTAAAAAAATAAATGTAGGAGAATTTGATCTAAAACCCGGGTTTAGAATGTAATAAACAAATTTTTAATAAGTACCTTGGTCATAAGGCGTAATAGCATCGGCATTTCGTAAGTCGGCATTTTTGAAGATAAATGTTGATTTTTTAAGCCAATATCCTTCTTTTGAAACTAAAGATGATTGAAACACGTTTTCCAATCAGTTCTTAAATCTCTCCTTATTAAACCATGCACAGAATCACACGAAATAAGTAAAACATGATTTTTTATTCATATTTTCAGACAACCTAACCTAAAACATCGTTGGCGCCTGGCAATCGCACGGCTCTTCCGTCGCTTCACTTTCTCTCTCGCTCCCGGTTCGCATATCACGTGACTTTGGTGTTGACGGTTTAGGATACTTAACCTTAAAGTTATTATAAAATGTACAAACTGTAAAGACCCATGCAGAGCCTGCTACGGATTTTTTCGAGTATATCTTATAGACAAAATGATTTTAGTAGTATAAGGTGTTTCATTAATTTTACGCCATTATTAATCAATAAAAAAGACGTAAAAATCATGAAGGTGCTTAACGTCGCTGAAAAAAATGACGCTGCCAAGAATATAGCTCACATTATCTCTCGCGGTGGTAGTCGATGGGTAAGTTTGAATCGTTTGAATTTTTAATAACTTAGTAATCTTATCTGGAGTCCCTAATTGCCCAAGTTACAATTTGATTTATATTTTCTACTATTATAGAGAGATAGTTTTTCAAAGTTCAATAAAATCTACGAATTCAGTACTCAATTATGGAACCAAAATTGCCAAATGCTTATGACTTCGGTTTCTGGGCACTTATTGGGATACGATTTTGCGGGAGCTTATCGCAAATGGCATGGTTGTCATCCTTTAAGTTTATTCGATGCTCCGGTTATAAAGAATTGTCCCGAAAATTTCCTTCCAATTAAAAAAACCTTGGAAAGGGAAGTGAGAAGTTGCGATGCTCTGATAATCTGGACCGATTGCGATAGAGAAGGAGAGAATATTGGCTTTGAAATAATTCAGGTGTGTCAAGCTGTTAACCCCAACATTAGGATTTACAGGTAATGTTGTCAGCAATTTTAAAACCTTGATACAAAATTTAGATTGCTTCATATTCAAAATTGTAGGCATCGAAAACATCGAATTGTCTAAAAAAATGTTAAGTTCCGAAAAGTATTTAAAAATACTATGCGTCTTTTCGTCCCGAAATTCGGGTTGACTAGTGCAATATTTTTCATAAGTTTGGGTAGTCATTCCGAATTTTTGGGACTAGTCCATCCCCTTTTCCAACTATCAAAATTTTTCATGACAACTAGAAACAGCCTTGAAAATAATTAACATATTGTGCAGGTCGATACTATTTGGTCGAAAGTTGAACTAATGTGATAAAAATTATTTTTTTTTGTTAGAAAAATTAATACTCATGGTGGAAAATTTATGTATTTTTGTTTAATTCTTATTTTTTGGAAGAAAATCCATGTTTTGGGTGAAAAGTGCAACTGTTTGGTTCGAAATTATTCTGTTTTAGTTGAGGAATCAAATAATTACTTGAAAATACTTATTTTTTGGTTAAATTCGACTGTTTTAATTAAAAATTAACATGTTGTTTGGTTGAAGCATCAACTATTACATTTTTCATTGCAGATTCATCTATTTAGCTTAAAAATTGAATCCCTTGGTTCAAATATGAACTGTTTTCTTAAAAATTGATCTGTTTGGTTGAAGGTTCATAATTTTGGGTGGAAAATTCAACTTTATTGTAGAAAATTCGCCTTCTTGGTTTAAACGTTCATCTTTTGTCGTAGAAAGTTCATCTTCTTTTGGCAAAAAATGATATTCAATTTTTTGTTAAAAGTTCAACCTTTTTAGTTTTAAAATTAAAGTAAAAATTATTTAATTTTTTGAAAGTTCATCATTTTTGGTAGAAAATTGATGATCTCTGTTGAAAATTCATCTTTATTGGTTTATAATTCAAGTACCTGTTTTAAAGTTAAACTACATTCTTAAAAATTGATGATTTTGGTTGAACATTCATATTTAGTTGAAAAATTGATTTCTGGTTCAAAACTAAACTACTTTATTGAAAATTCGGTTGTTTTTGGGTTGAAATTAAAATCTTCGACTAAAAAAACTATTCTGTTAAAAATTCATACTTTTGGGTGGAAAAGTCAACTGTTTTGTAAAAAAAAATGTGTCTTTTTGTGTTGAAAATTCAACGATTGAAAATTGAATTGTTTTGTTGATAATTTATTTGTAAATGGATGAAAATGAATCTTTTAACTAGAAACTTAAGTATTCAATTTTTGGTTGACAGTTGATCTTTTTTAGCTTAAAATTCATATACTTTGTTGAAAATTAATTTCTTTGGTTATAAATGTAACTATTTTATTAAAATTTTGGTTGTTTTTTTGGTTAAAAATTAATTTTTCAACTAAAAATGAACTATTTTCTTACAATTATATATTTTAGGGGGAGGGGGGGGGGATTCAACTGTTTTGTAAAAAATTGGTCGTTTTGTTTGAAAAAATTGAACGATTGAAAATGTAACTGTTTTGTTGAAAATTCGTTTGTAATTGGTTGAAAATTAATTTTTTAACTGAAAATGTAATTATTCAATTTTTGGTTAAAAACTGATCTTTTTTATCCGATAATTAATGTTTTATTGAAAAATAATTTCTTTGTTAAAAATTTTCTGTTTTTTTTTTATAAAAGTTAAATTTTTCAACTACAAATGAATTATTTTGATGTAAATCCTTATTTTTTTATGGAAAATTAAAGTATTTTGTAGAAAATTGGTCTTTTTGGGTTGAAAATTTAACTATTTGATCGAATATTAACTTTTTTTAAATTGGATTTAACTAAAAATTTAACTATTCTATTTTCGGTTGAAAATGTATTCTTTTTAGTTGAAAAATCATGTATTTTGTTGAAAATTCGTATTTATTGGTAGAAAATTAATCTTTACTGTTTAAAATGTAACTTTTTTAGTTGAAAATTCATGTACTTTGTCGAAAATTAATTTTTTTGGTTAAAAATCGAACTATGCATTTGAATTTTGTTTTTCTTTGTTGAAAATTAATTCTTTTAACTAAAAATATAACTTACATTTTTGGATAAAAATTTATATTTTTTAGTAAAAAGCACGTGTATTTTTTGGAAAATTCATATTTTTTTCGAAAATACAACTATTTAGTTCCAAATTAATTTTTCGTATTTAAGATTCATCAAATATTTTTTAGTTGAAAATTCATGTAATTTGTTAAGAACTCGTATCTCTTTTGGTAGAAAATTAATCTCTTCGGATGAAAATTCATTCTTTTGGGTTAATATGCAACTGCGAAGTTGAAAATTCCTGTATTGGGTTAGAAATTTTTTTTTGTAGAAAATTATTCTGATTTTTTGAAAATTGATCTTTTTGGTCAACATAAGTTACTTTGGTTTAAAAATGTAACCTGAAAGGAACAATTGATAACGGCTTAGGAAAATAAAAAATTGGACAGGGAAAGTAACTACTTTTTTCTCAAATTGCTCGATAATACAACTTTTTTTAATTTTTCCTTCAGAAATATTGCCAAACAAATTCGCTAGATTGGCTAAAATAACATTTGCCATCTCAAAAATCAAAATTTCAAAAGATATCAAAGAATGTTAAAGATTTTCAAGCATTTTAAGCGATCTCTAACTGCATGAAAAGCGCGATTACAGTTATTACAGTTATTACAGTTATTACAGTTATTTTATGTTTTAATATTTATTTATAGATAGTTTTTAAAAGTCTTTTGTATGTCTCAGGACTTTGCCTGATAAAATACTTGCCATAAAAATGGATAAACAGCAGAATTTAAAAGACAAAAATCTCTTATTACTTATAAACTGATATTTGAAAATGTTCTTTTGAAAACACGGATCTGTTAAAAAGAGATTTTTTTCGTATAGCAGTATTAAGCATAAAAATCATTCAAGATTTGAACAAAAATTTTCTATTTTACCACCAAAGGCGGAGAACCAGAGTTGGGCTATTGAGTTTAATTTCAAGTATTCCTGTTTTATGTACATCAGCCAGTCTATTTTTTTTTCGATTTTAAATTGTTATGTAATTCATTTGTATAATATACGATTTTTTTTTTAAATTTGGGAAGAGGATTTTTAAAAAGCTTGCAGGAATTGTACGGATAATGTACCGGAATTTCAGCATAGGTCTCTACTGGACACCCTGTTATAGGGATTCGAAGTTTTTAGAGTATTTTAAAAGATTCCAAGGGATGTCAGAGAATTTCAATGATTTTAAGAATTTCAAGACGTTTTAAGAAGTTTCATCTCATTTCAGAGGATTCCAAAGTATTCAAAATTTCACGACATATTAAGAATTTCACAAAATTTATCTGATTTCAGAAGATTTAAAAGTTTTCAAAATATTTGAAGAAATTTTAAAAGGTATTACGAGTTTTAAGGTAATTTATGAATTTTTTCTGTACACGTCGATACTGCCCTAAAAGATTTCAAGGATTTATAAAGGTATTTGCAAAATTTCAAGGGATGTCAAGAAATGTTACAATATTTTAGGTTTTTTTAGGATTTCGAAAGAAATTGAAAGTTTCCATAAGATTACATGGAATTTCTATAGATTTCAAAAGAATTGAAGGGTTTTTAATACAGTTCAGTGAATTTCATCGGATTTCAAAGATGTTAAGGCTATTCCAAATATTTCAAGGGGCTTTATTATATTTTATGAAATTCAGAGGATTTCAAAGACTTATTCATTTTTGAAGGAATTTTGAAATATATTATAAAGTTCAAGATGCTTTACGGGATTTTTTTTTAGTTTTGTGGGATTACTAAGGGTTTCAAAGAATCTGAAAGAGTTTAGGTATTTTAGAATATTCCAAGGAATTTAGCGAGATTTCAAAATTAGTAAAGATCTTAAAATAACTACTTAGAATTTCAGAATATTTTAAAGTATTTATAAAAATGATATAGGATATCAATTATATTTAAGAAATTTCCAGGTATTTCAGAAATTTCACTATATTTAAGGAATTCCTATAGGGGTTTTAAAGAAATTATAAGTCTTCAAGGGAATTCAATGGGGAACATAATTGATTTTCAAAAAGTAGTACAAAAAATTTATAAAAGAGTCCAAAAAAGAACAAAATAGTTGGAAAACAGGACAAAGTAGGGCATAGTGGAATACAAAGGATTAAATAAAAAAAGAATTTTCAAACATATTTTTCAAACTAACTGCTTTATTAAATGTTATCAACGCTTAACATTTCATATTTTTATTTTTGAACCCTGATGCATTTTAATCAATATCACCGATACACACGCACATATTTCGTATAGTAGCAATGTTTATCAGTACTTTATCTTGCGAAATGAAGAAGAAATCGTTAGATGGCATTGAGTTATAACATTTTGTACAAAATAGGTCCAAAATTTGATTAAAAAATTTAAATTTATTATTTGAAAAATCCGGTCGAAAACCCGGATAAAGTAAAAAATCCTGCAGAACAACTCACACAAGCCCTAAAATGAGGACACGTCCGAAAATCCCGACGGATGGTCACCCTACATTTGAAGTAATTTTATGCTGTGAGATCGTTCATATATTACGTAACGCTGTCATGGGGTGGGAGGGAAAAGAATTCAAAAATGTAAAATTAATATCATTAAAAGTTTGTAAAGTTTCTGTAAATGAAATTAGAAAAGATATGTTGAGGATATTTATTTGTTTAATTTGAAGTAATTATTCCATTAAACACATCTTTTTCTAAAATATGATTTTATATTAGTACTTGTTAACAAAAACTGTAAACATAAAAAATTGACAAGAATTTTTTTACACCTAGAAGACTTTGTATTTATAGTGAAAAAATCAGATTACTGAATATTACATATTAATTAGAAGGGTATCGATTTGAACTGGCAATCTTGAAAAGCCTAGAAATGACTGTCATTTTTTAAATCCCGAATAAACGTAGAAAACCTGTAAATGTCCTGGAATTTAATTACAAGACCTTGATTTGTTCGTAGCCACACTCCCAAAAGTAAAGTTATTTCTTCCTTTTACCTACAGTCGCGAATTTATTTGTCACATGCAGGTTTTTTGATTTAATTAATTAAATTAATTAAATTTCTTTAATTTATATATTTTTGAATATTTCAATTGTACAATTTATAGCAGTTACAATTTTTTACTGTGCAGTTTAATGGCATTTTATTTAAAATTTTTCAATTTAACTGTGTTAAGAAAGCTTTATTCAGATTCATTTAAATGAAAAATGTTTCGCTTCAGGAGTTGGAATCTTTAAATTACAATTCCCGTGAAAAATGTTGACACTATTTTGAACCTGACATTATGTTGTCATTTGTAGAGCCAAATTCTCAGAAATAACGAATACATCCATAAGCAGAGCTCTTGCAACTCTTGGTGAGCCAAATAAGGCAGTTAGTGATGCCGTTGACGTAAGAAGTGAACTAGATTTGCGAATAGGTGCAGCATTTACAAGATTTCAAACTCTGCGACTTCAGAAAGTATTTCCTGCAAAGTTGGGAGACATGTTGATTAGTTATGGCAGTTGCCAATTTCCAACGCTTGGTTTCGTCGTAGAAAGATTCTTAGCCATAGAGCGATTCCAGTCTGAACCATTTTGGAAAATAAAAGTTACGGACGATCGAGATGATCTCCGCGTTGAATTCAGATGGGCTAGAAGCAGGCTCTTTGAAAGATTAGCTTGCCAGGTGATTTATGACATCTGTCAGGAAAATCCTGATGCAGTTGTTGAAAAGGTGACTGGTAAACCAAAAAGCAAGTGGAGACCACTGCCTTTAGATACCATTGTACGTTCATCAATCTACTATTCTATTCATTTATTAGAATTTGTTTGAAAAAAGTCATTTTATAGTATTTTTAATGTTTTTTTATATTGAATTAAAGGAACTCGAAAAACAAGGATCTCGTAAGCTTCGCATGAGTGCAAAAGAGACGATGCAAATAGCAGAGAGATTATATACCCAAGGACTGATTAGCTACCCGCGTACGGAGACGAATATATTTCCTAAGGAATTGAATTTACAGCCTCTTGTTGAACAACAGTCACAAAGCCAAGCCTGGGGTGATTTTGCTCAACGAGTTCTCGGAGATGGTATAAATCCAAGGCAAGGAAAAAAGAGCGATCAAGCTCATCCTCCGATTCATCCAACCAAGTTCGTGGGAAATCTTCATGGTTAGTTTATTCTAATATTGAAGATAGTGTTCATATATTATGTTAGTTTCATTTTGCGTCACGATTGTAGACTTTATTTTATTAGTTCCAAAGAGTGTTGAGTAAAACTGTGGGTTTATTACTTGACTTGAAAGTCTGGAGCGTACACCAGAGTTCAAGATTTCAGAGATTTCAGAAAGATTTCAAATAATTTCACAAAGATTTTAGATGCTTTGAAAATGTTTTAAATAGATTTCTAAGGCTTTAGAATTATTTCAAAGACTTTTCAAAGATATTTTTAAAAAAATTTCAAAGATTACAGAAGATTTCACAATGTTGCACATTGATTATAAATATTTCAGAAAGATTTTCAAGATTTCACTAATACTTAAAAAGTAAACAAAACGTTGTTAATGATTTCTCAAAGATTTCACAAAGGTTTTAAACGATTTCAGAAATATTTGAAACATTTTAAAAGATTTCAGAAGATTTCAAAGATTTTATAAAGATATTTAAAAAAATCAAAAGGTTTCAAAGATTTCAAAATGGTTTCATAGATTTAGAGATTTAAATAAATTCACATTTATTTAAGTGATTTCGCAAAGATTTTAAAATACTTCGTAAAGGTTAAAAATATTTAAATGTTTTCCACAAAGTCCAAAGATTAAAAAAATTCCAAATGAATTCAAGATTTCAAGGATTTCACTAAGGCTTAAAAAATTTCACAAAAGTTTTAAGAGGTTTCAGAAAGTTTTCAAAGATTTCACATAGATTTAAAAAGTTTTCAGGAGATTTTACCAAGATTTCAAAAGGTTTTAAAATGTTTCAAAAGATATAAAAGATTTCACCAAAGTCTTTAATATTTCAAAAAGATTCCATCAAGGTTTCGAAGACTTCCAAAAGATTCCACAATGATTTCATAAATTTCACTAAGATTCCAAAGATTACAGAAGATTTCAAAATATTTTACATAGATTTCAAAGATTTCACAAACGTTTCAAAAATTTCACAAAGGTTTCCAAAATTTGTCAATGCTTTCAAAAGGTTTCAGAAATATTTTAAAGGTTTCATACAGATTTGAGAAAATTTTAAAGATTTTAACCAAATTTCAAAAGATTAAAAAATGTGTCACCCATATATGAAAAATTTCAAGAGATATACAAAGCTTTCAACAAACGTCTCATATATTTCATAAAGATTCCACCAAGATTTTAAAAAGGTTTCACAATAATTTCATAAATTTTCCTAAAATTTCAGAAGATTTCAAAGATTACGGAAGATTGCAAAATATTTTAAAGATTTCACAAAGGTTGCGAAAAATTCAAAATGTTTTAAAAGATTTCATACAGATATAAAAACTTGTAAAATATATCAGGATTTCAAAATTTCAAGCTTTCGTAAAGGTTTTAAAGATTTTACAAATACTTTGGAACATTTCTGAAGATTTCAAAGATCTTACAAAGATTTCAAAAAGAAATAAAGCATTTTTTTAAATGTCAAAGATTTCAATAATTTAACACTTATCTCCTAGATTTCACTAGAATTGAAAAATATTTCAAGATTTTTAAGATTTCAGAAGATCAAAAACATTTCACATAATTTTCGAAGATTTCACAAAGGGCTAAAAATATTTAGAAAATTTTTTAAGATTTCACAAAGATTATTTGAAGGATTTTACACAGATTTTAAAACATTTAAAAAATATATGAAATATTGCAAATGATTCAAAGATTTCATAAGTCTTCAAAAAGATTCCAAAGGTTTCATAACAATATTATAGATTATATTAAGTTTTCAAAACGTTTTAAGGATTTCAATTGAATTTAAGATTTTAAAGGTTTCACAAAGATCTGAAAAAATATGAAAGATTTCAAACATTTCATAATCATTTAATAGATTTCAAGGATTTCAAATAATATCAAAGATTTCACGAAGGTCCCAAATATTTCAAAAAACATTCCTCCCAGATTTCAAAATGATTCCACAGATTTCACAATGATTCTATAAATTTAACTAAGATTTAAAAAGATTTAAAAGCTTACAGAAAACTTCAAAATATGTCACATAGATTTCAAATATTTCACAAAGGTTTCACAAATTTCACATTGGTTTAAAAAGATTTAAGAGATATTTGGAAGATTTCATACAAATTTGAGAAAATTTCAAAGATTTTACCAAGATTTCGAAGATTTCATAAGGGTTCATCAAATTTCGGAAAGATTTTAAAGATTTGAATTTAATTAAGAAGATTCCAAAGATTTTACAAAGATTTCACAAAGATATAAAAGATTTAAAAAAATTTACACTGATTTCCTAGAGTTCACTCAAATTTAAAAATATTTCTTTCGCAAAGATTTTAGAAGATTTAAAAGATTTCACAAAACCTTAAAAATATGCACAAAGTTTTCACACAGGTTTCTAAATATTTTAGAACATTTTTAAGATTTCCGAAAGATTTTAGAAGATTTTAAGTAATTTGTAATTATTTTAAAAGAGTTCAAAATGATAGAAAATATTGCAAATGATATCAAAGATTTCATAAGACTTCAAAAAGATTCCAAAGTTGGCATAATAAATTTCATAGATTTTGCTAAGTTTTCAATAGATTTCAATTGAATTCAAGATTTCAAAAATTTCACAACGGTTTCAAAGATTTTATAAGAATTTAATAGATTTCAAAGATTTAACGAAAGCCTGTAGACCAGGTTTCAAGAATGATAAAACCCTCGAGAAAAACGAAGTAATGTTGAAACTCATTTAAATGTCACGATCTACAAAGATTTTAACTTTATATTCAGGGAACGAAGCCAAAGTCTACGAATTTGTCGTAAGACACTTTCTCGCTTGCGTGGCAAAGAATGCTGAGGGTCATGAGACAGTCGTCGATATTGACATTGCGGGAGAGAAATTTGTAGCCAGTGGTCTGCAAATTATAGCCAAAAACTACTTGGATGTGTACATTTACGAAAAGTGGAATGCCAAAGAGATTCACGCCTACCAGCAAGGGCAAGTGTTTAGACCGACTAGTATCGAAATGCCAGAAGAAAAAACTTCCGCTCCTAATTTGCTGACGGAAGCTGACTTGATTGCTTTAATGGACAAACACGGAATTGGCACAGACGCCACGCATGCTGAGCACATAGAGACAATTAAGAAAAGAGAATATGTTGGCTTGACAAACACCCAGCATTTTATGCCTGGAAAATTGGGCATTGGATTAGTCATGGGTTATGATAACATGGGTTTTGAAATGTCGAAACCGAATCTCAGAGCTGAACTTGAAAACGACCTCAAACTGTAATTATTTTTATTCTCTTGAATTATCAGGGTGGCCGCTGGACCGAAATACTGGGAAATTACCGGGAATATACCTATAAATACCTATAAAAACCGGGATAATGTGTTGAATTTTTGCTTGTTTAATTAATATATATGACTCAGTTTACAATGCGTAATTCGAAAATCTTTCAGTTACAAATTTATCAATTTGGATTTTGATTCTTGAGCGTACATTTTTCATTTGATGAATTTTAAAAAGGCAGTTTTAAAGATTTAAAAATTAAAAAGTAGGAGCATTTGAAATCGACAATTTTGGATAACAACGGTTTTAGTTGATCAAATGTGAATATAAATTATAATGATTTTCAAAATTTAACTATACATTACGGATGAAAAAATGAATAATAATTGATTTTACGAGATGGTTCGGAATCAGTTAAAAATATAAGAATTTCCAGACTTTAACGTTAAAAATTAAAATGTTTTAATTGACAAGTCTTATTAGTTAAACAAATATAAGTGCCCGATTTAAACGTTATAAACTACTATCATTTTTAAAGTAACTTCAAAATAACATTTTCATAATTTATGGCTTTTATTAGATTTAAAATCTTGTTTTCGTCTAAAATGTGAAAATTGAAATGTTTTAATTAAGAAAAATAACAATTGCTTAATATTTAGAAATATTTCATTGTTCATGTGAAATCCGTGTTTATAAATCAAATTTTCAAAATTAAACAAAAACCTAATCTTTGAACGTTACAATTTCAATTTTTCTATTTTAACAAATTTAATTTACAAATGCAATTGTTGAATTTTGATGTTTAATAAAGATTTCACACCTATCATTCCAAAAGAAATTCGAGTAAGTTGAAGAGATTTTTAGGTGGTCTGAAATGATTAAAAAAGAATAAAAAATGTGAAATTATTTCAAATAATGTATACGAGGTGTCTACGTATACCGGCAAAATCCGGCTATTCGTGTTGAAATTTTAGTTAAAATAGGTTACTGCCTTATTTAAAACAAAATATAAATGTTTTCCGATTTCGAACAAAAAAATTAGATTCTTCTTTAGAACAATGAAAGGCTCTAAAGGAATAAAAAAACATTTTCTTAGGATCCCAAGGAAAATGGAAAATACTTTTTATTTTGGAAAATTAATTTTAAGAATGAAAAGATTTCAAAAATGGTCAAAAATAAATCTAAGATTTTAAGGAAATATTTTTTATTTTGCAGGATTAAAAAAAATATGAAAGAATTCGAATCATTTAAAAACATGCTTAACAGTTCTGAAAAAATGTCAATTCAAAATTCCATTTCAAAGATGTGTGAAGATTTTTAAATAAAATTTTGAAGCTTTTTAAGGATTTTAAAACTATTTAAAATTAAAAAATTTAACTTTGAATTTAACAAGTGTTCAGTTTATAATAAAAATGTAATACTTCAATTTTTAATATTTCTAACTTAAAATTAAGTGGGACGATGGTCGTGGGGGCTAAAGCGTAGGCTTTGGACCCACTCCTTCGGCTTGCGGGTTCGATTCTCGCCTCGCACTCTGGAAGAGTCTCGGTGG
>NC_046659.1:65035473-65053557 GCF_010883055.1 Belonocnema kinseyi
TCCACCACCAAGTAAGTGTGTGGAGGGTGTGTAAAGGAATAGAGAAGGTGTAAGAAAAATGTAAACCCTTAGGGGACACATTAGAAGCTTCCACTCAACTTAAAATTGCTTAAAATGATTTGCAACTCAGTTTTTATTACTTCAAATGGAAAAATTTGTAGCTTTCGAGTTTGAATTTTTTAATCTCATTCACCGTAAAAAATATTTGTGAACCGGGAAATGATCGAAAATTTGTGTATGTGATTAAAACGGCCACCCTGAATTACTTTCTATAATTTAATTTCTTTTTTTTCAGAAGTCTCATAAATGTATCTTCTTTTTGCAGGATATGCGAAGGACGGAAAGATCCGAAAGATGTCCTTGCACAGCAAATATCAAACTACCGTAATGTGTTTCAAATAGCGTTAGGTCGCGCCAATTTAATTGATAGGGCTCTTGCTGAATATCTTGAAGACAATCCATTAGATGCTCCCGAAATCGAATTCGCAACGCCAGGCACAGATATCGTGGTTTTTAAATGCCCTAGGTGCGGCTGTGATATGACGCTGAAAGAGAGAAGAACACAAGAAGGAAGATTTCTCAGCTGCATGAATTTTCCAACTTGCAATAATGCTGTGTGGTTTCCTTTGTCTGTCGAAAGTGTGGAAGTTCTCAATGATGTTTGCACTCGCGTAAGTAAATGAAATATTTTTCAGGGTGTTTATCAGACCGGTAAAAGGTCAGGAATTTTGATTAACATGAAAAAAGCGGGAATATTATTGTACTCAGTTCTTTCAATCACGAAACGAATAATGAAAACGGCTTCGTTGTCGATAATGACGATAAATATAATTGATTCAGTTTGTATTTTTCTTAATTCTTTAAAGTTTTTAATATCTTAACATCCGGCGTATACTTAAAGTCGTAAATTAATATTTATTTGAATTTGTAAATATATATTTTAAAATGAAAGAGAGAAATTTACGTTTCAAAATAAAACTATAAAAACTGTAATTATGATTTAAAACATGAGATTTTGGAAGAAATATTTGTAATTCTTAATCTGAAAAGGGAATTTTCTAAGAGAATTATTATAGTTTAGGCTTTCAACAGTGATTTTTTGGAAATAATAATTTTGATTTATACCTGTTGATTTTTGTTAATGCGTTTTGTTGGTTTAAAATAGACTAAAATCCATTTTTGGTATTTAGTTGCACAGTTATTGAATTTGAAATATTCAATCTATAAACAAAAAGAAGTGTAAAATATTTAAGTTTAAAATTTGGCAGTTTTTAATACATACTTTGAAAATGGTTTTATTTCAAAGGCCGTTTTAAAATTATTATGTCTTAAAGCTCATATTGTTAATTTTTACATTTAAATACAATTGTGAATTCATACTAGGATGGTTTACAAAAAACTTGTTTCTATTTTTCGGCGGCTTATCACAACAGTTTGTTTCTCTGGGTTCAGATTTTAAAAAAATTTAGAGGTTGCGAGCATCAAATTTACGTAAAAATGAAGATTTTCATAGTTTTCTCAATTAGAAAAATATATATATTGTTGCCTGTTCTTTTTACGATTAAATAGTGCTAAGTAATAGCTTGAAAATACATTCTTTTTTCATTGAAAATTTTTTTAATAAAACAGATAGGCACGATTCAATAACGCTTAGCTCGAAAATAATTTTTTGTTTAAATAAAAATTGAATTCGGTAAAGTTAGATATTATCTGTGGCGTTTGGAAAATTCGGGTCTTGGCACTTATGCCCCTAGACCCTTTTGAGTATAACAAAGTATAGTTCTGACTTTAAAGTTTTTTTGAGAAGAATTATAATTTTGAATTTGAATATATATTTTTCCAAAATAACTAAATTTTTATTTGGAATGGGGAATTTTATAAAAGAATTAGGATTTTGACTTGTGACTTTTCGAGAAACAAAATTTTTAGTTGGTATGGGAAATTTTCCGAAGCAATTATAGACAATTCGGTATTGCATCAGAGAATTTTTGAAAAAAATCATTATTTAGTCCTGGAACAAGAAATTTTCCAAAAGAATTAAAATTTTTACTTGTAAAAGAAAATTTTCGAGAACAATTTTAATTCTGACTTAGGACAGTAAATTTGTTTAATTAATTGCAATTTTTAATTTGAAATTTCAAAAAGAGGTATAAGAACCAGACCGAGCATATAAAAAATGAGGGTTGCTACAGGTCAGGGAATTGCCGAAATTTAGGAAAAGTCTGGGAATTTAAAACTGGTCAGGGAATACTAGGGGAAAGCAGAGTCAGGGAAATTTGGATAAACTAATGATTAAGTTAATTTTATTATTTTATTGATAGTAAAAAATGTTGATAAAAAGTCAGCCTTTTTTTGTTAAATATTCAACTGTTTTGGTGGGGATTCTTATTTTTGCGTTAAAAAATCGTTTATTTTGGTAGAAATTGATTCTCTTTTTGCTTAAAAATCACGACGGGTTGGTTGCAAATTAACCTTCTTTGAAATAGAATTCAATTATGTTGTGCCAAAATTAGTCTTTTTGGTTTAATTCAACTGTTTTGGTTTAAAATAAAAATATTTTTGGCTTGGAATATCAATAATGACATTTTTCGTTGAGGGTTCATCTTTTTTGGTTGAAAATTCAACTACTCAATTGTAAGTGTAACTACTTCGTTAGAAATTCATTTCTTTCTAAGTTGATTTTTTTTCTTTTACTCAAAATTAAACTCCTTTGTTAACAAAATTTGTTTTGATTGTTTGAAAGCAATTGTGTTTACTGAAAATTTACTTAGTCTTTATTTGCTTAACATTTATCGTCTTCAGTTGAAAATTCAACTATTTAATAAAAATGTATTTATTTTGTTGAAAATTCTTCTTTTGTGGTAGAATGTTAGTCTTCTTAACCTTGGGTCGAAATTTCCGTTAAAAAATTTTATTTTTGTTCAAAATTCATGTATTGTGTTAATAATTAACCTTATTTTAACTATTCCGTGATCTGATAAAAAAATTGACGATAGAAAATTAGTTTTTTTTTGCTTGAAAATTCATCTTTTGGGTTGAAAATTAAACTATTTGGTTAAAAATTAATTTTTTTTGCGATTTAAATTTTTGGGTTGGAAATTGAACTTTTTTGTTTAAAAAAATCGTATTGTATTTTTTGTTCGAAAATTCAAGATTTTGAAAGGGATTTTTTTCTAATATTGTCTGAGGAATCTTTTTTGATTAAAAATGCCTCGTTTTGGTTTAAAAATTAATTTGTTATGGTTGAGGATTTAAATAATTTGTTGAAAATTCGTAATTTTGTTTCAAAATTGTTTTAACTGAAAATTTATTTCTTCCGTTTTTGGTTCAAAAATCTTTTTGATTTGAAAACGGAACTATTTGGTTAAAAATTCATGTATTTTACTTATTTCTTACGTATTTTTTGGATTACCCCTTTTATAAAATTCTGTATGGCTGTTGTCATTAAAAGTTTTAAAGATATATTTAGAAACAGACACTTTTTTGCATTAACATTATTAATCTCCTAAATGGAAGGTTGTTTTTATACCTTGAAAAAATGTATAACGTTCAGAAAAAATGAAAAATTTGGGATTTTGTAGCAACCCTGAACATTGACCAGTAGAAACCCCCGAAATGAAGGTAAATGGAAAATCGCTCGTCTGATAGACACTCTGTTTTTTATTTTCTCTGTTAGTTTTTATCCTCAGTACTGGACTGAGTGTGGTCTAGAAATTGTTCATTACTTTTTACGATTTTTGTCTAGTGTCCGGGAGGAATGCACAAATTGAAATTCAAGTTTAAGCCAGGCACAATGCCACGATTCTTTCCTGAGTATACAACATGTATCGGTGGTTGTGATGAAATATTTAACGATCAGATGGATATAAATGAACGTAATGTTAGAAAAACAACACGACCGAATGATTCTGGTTACAGCAGTAACCAGAGTGTTAATAGTACTCAAAGAAGTAGAATTGTACAAAATAATCCGAGTAGTCAGAGGAATGCGAATACTAACAGCAGCGGAAGTTCAAGGGCCGCTTCACAAGTAAGGCCAAATCAGGCTGCTCAAAATGGAACTAGTAGACCTCAAACGAGGCCAGCTGAAACTGCTCGAAATCAAAATAATTGGTCGGGCCCAACGAGAACTAATCAAAACCCACCGAGTCAAAATAGTGGTAATAATCAAGTCTCTAGACCAGCAAATGTCGGAATGGTTGCTTCGAGTTCAAATTCTTCTTTCAATAACTCTACGAACCAAAATTGGGGAAACGTGGATGGTGGATCTACGATTTTGTGTAATTGTCACGATAATGCGATACTTTTGACGGTTAGGAAAGAAGGACCAAATCAAGGTATTTTTCCAGTCTTCTATTATCGATTGTGCTGTTTTTAGAATTTTTTCAAAAAGGGATTTTTTTTAAATTGCAATACGGGCATTTTATGTGGCGGTTGTCCAAATTTGGTTGCTGGATTCTTGGTTTTATTTTCAGGATTTTTCTAAATTAACTTGAGTATTGGGCACTAAATAGGATTTTAAATTTGATTTTAATCCAATTCACATTTCTTAAATTTTAATATACTTTATTAAAACTGCGTTAATGATCATCTTATACTTTTGAAATAGGTCGGCAATTTTACAAGTGTAGTAAACCACAAGGATCCGGATGTAACTTCTTCACATGGGCCTCGGATGATGGAAATAATGAAACTCCAGCACGACCTCCTGCGCCTAATAACAGACCTTTTCAGGGTGCGGATAACAACCACCGTAATAATTACAATGCACCAGGACCTTCGACAAGTTGGGGAAATACTGGCACTGCAAACGATTCGGGCGACAACGTTATGTGCACGTGTAATCAACCAGCCAGAAAGTGAGTCAATATTTATTTCTATTATAGGTGAATAACGAAATTATGATTATTAAATTTTTAAGTTTTAAAGGCATAATTTTCCACTCAAATATGTTGTTTCTCATAACGAATAAGACGACACTTATCTTATATATTAGAAAAGCAATTTTATTTCTTTGACTTTTTTGCGTATTTGCGTCGTTTTAAAACAAAGCTCACTTCGAGGCGCTTACACAGAATACACTAACATAGAATATACTTTTTACATTAAAACGGATATTGAAAAAAATCAAAAGAAAAAAGCTGAGGTTTTTGAGTAAATTGACTTTAAATATTTTTAAAGAAGCCATCGCCATTTCGTTAATTTTTCAATCTTTTTTCAAATTTTCCAATGGTTTTCGAAAGAAGTCGAGAATTTCGAACACAGTCAAAAAGAAAAAGTCATCAGAAGAAAAATATATCACACTCCTAACAAAAATTTTGACCATTTTTTTATCAATCGCGTTTTCAATTTTCAAAATTCAACATAACTTTGTAAAAAAAAATTGGCAAATCGATAAGATATGTCTCGTCTTATTCCCTATGGAAGATAACATATTTAAATGGCACATTACTTCCTGTCATATTTGAAATTAATCCTACTAAAAAAAGTATTTCAGAACAACATAAAACCTTTTTTTCTTTACACATTAATCACAATAAATGTAAAAAAATAAACGAAATGAAAAAGTACCTTCTTATTAAAAATTTTAATTTGTTTTGAATGAATTAAAATATTTAATTTCAATTATTTTCAATTGATTTATGCCAAAGTAATAATTATATCCACTTTTAGATGACTTATACATGTAAATTGAGATTTCTTTTTGTTTTTATTTACAATATAATTAACAATTTAAGTAACTGTTAAGTTATTTTGAAATATTTTTTAATTAAAAAATGGGAGGATCACTTATTTTCCTCCTTACAATTAAGTTCACTTAATGAAAATAAACGTTATGCGCTGTGCTACCCGATGACAAGGTTATCAATAAATTTATTATTTAAAAGTATATTTTTACGTGGAAGTAATCTATCAATAAAGTGTTTTACAGATAAGAGGTTAATATTTTTATTAATATTTTTTTGGATACTTTCGCAGGGGGAAATGACAGAATTAATTTTTCTACCAAAATTTGAGTAGAAAAATCTTTCCAATAATTTTGATGTCGATAACTCGATGTCACGTGAAATAATAAAATTTTCAACGAGTTCGATTCGAAATTATTTTGAATTAAAAAAATTCAATTTATCATATTTTCAAGTATCGTATAATTCAGTTTACAATGCATAATTCTAAGATTCTTTACTATCAACAAATTTAACTTTTAATTTTTAATTTCTGATGGTTCATTTTCAAATTAAAACATTTTTAAATACAGTTTTCAAATTAAAGAATTTTTGTTTAAAGAGTTAAAGAAATTAATTTCTTGAATTGAGCAATATTTTCCTGTTCAAGTTTGAATGTTCCTATTTTAAATTTTACAGTTAAAAATTCTTCTACGATTCCAATGGAAAATGTTGTCATTTTTTGAAGTTTGAGTTTTAAATATTTAATCTTTCAACAAAAAGAAATGTAAAACTTTTAAGTTTAAAATTTTGCAGTGTTTAACACCTAATTTGAAAATGGTTTTACTTCAAATGCCTTTTTAAAATTATTATGTTTTAACGCTTGAATTCGAGAATGTTAGTCTTAAGTCTCCTATTGTTAATTTTTACACTGAAATACAATTTTGAATACATACTTGTTTCCGGAATTGTTAAAATATAACGGAATTTAATAAAAAATGCTCCATTTTTTAGGTTTATAATTTCAAATTTCAGAATATTTAAGGCCTCTGATTTAATATTTTATCATTTTGATGTAATGCCTAATTTTTCAGTGCGTATTATTAACCAATTAACCTATTAATGAACTGTACATAAAACAGGCTCGATTTGCTCAGATTACAATTTTTCAAATCTAAATGGCTTTTTTTTAGAGAAAAAAAAAATAATTTTGATTATAAAATTCTTAATCCTTTTAAAGCAAAATATGATTCTTCGGAAACAAAATTTATTTTCCACGAAACTGAGGTATTTCTACCCTACAAACATGAGATTTCAAGCCAAGGATATTTGGTTTTTACTAAAAAAAAAAGGAGAAATTTCAACTAAAAAATATCAATCTTAAAAAATGGAAGTTACATTTTCAGTTAAAAATTAATTTAAAACCAAGAAGAAAAAGTTTTTGCTACTAAGCAATTACATTTGCAACCAGACATAAATCAGCCTTCAATCAAAAAAATAAATTCTTAACAATATAGTTTAACTTTTACACGATTAGTTGAATTATCAATTAAAGGAGTAAAGAATAAACTTAAACCAAACTATTAAACTTTCAACATGAAATTTTTCTTAAAACGGATGAACATTTAATTAAAAAATTGTTTAAAAATATTTTAAAAGTAGTTAAATTTTCATCCAGAAAAGACTTCAATTCTCTTTTCAACGCCAAAATATTAAATTTAATCAAAAAGACAACTTTCTACGAATTACTTAAATTTTGAACAGATCAGTAGAATTTTCAAACAAAAAGTACGACTTGTCAACAAAATTTTTTCATTTTAAAGCAAATAGTTGCATTTTTGTCCAAAAAAGATGTAATTTTTGGTAAAGCAGGTGAGTTTTAAAATTAAAAAAACAACCTTTTAAAAAATCGTTGGTTTTTCAACCGAACCGTTTGCATTTTTATTCAAGAAAAATGGAATTTCTTCTAAAACATGATTTAAAAAAGCAGTTCAATTTTTATCCAAAGAAGATTCCACTTCGCTTTCCATCACCAAAATAAGAATTGTAAAAAATAAGTTAATTTTCTGCTAAATAGTCAAATTTTCAACCAAAAAGTACGACTTTTTAAAAAGATTGTTATATTTTTAACAAAACAGGTGTGCATTTTTGTAAAAGAAAAACGAAAATTCTGCTAAAACATATTAATTTTTAAATCAAAGACAAATTGTCAAAAAAAAAACTTAAATTTTAATTCAAAAAGATTTTAATTAACTTTTCAACACAAAAATACGAATTTTAAACCAAAACTAAATTTTCTAGGAAATGGTTGAATTTTCAATAATACAGTTGCATTTTTATCCCAGAAAGATGCAATATTTCTACTAAAAAAGTTGAACTTTTCAATCAAAATTTCGAATTTTCAGAAAAAATAGTTTTTCATCTAAAAAAGATTTCAGTTGACTTATCAGCAACAAAATATGAATTTTAAAGAAAAAGTTAATGTTGTACGAAAATAGTGGAATTTTTAACCTAAATAAACGAATTTAAAAAAAAGTTAAATCAGCAAACAAAAAGGATATCTTTTTAAGAAACTTGTTAAATTTTCCACCAAATAATAAAATTTGTAACTAAAAAGATAATCTGCAGAAGCAAGTTTTTGCGAATTTGCAAAAATTGCGTACATGAGGGAAGGACCTCCTTTTCCCTATTGTAAAAAATCGGAAAAAATGCCCCCCCCCCCATCCCTTGAGCTATTACATACATTAAGTACGGTCCCTTACTGGACACTCTGCTTCACATCAAGAATTTGATAACCCTAATGAATTCAATTTGTTTTTAGATTAACAGTTGCGAAAGAAGGGCCAAATAAGGGAAGACAATTTTACGCTTGTCCAAAGGGTATCGGCAGTACTTGCAAGTTTTTCCTATGGGCGGATGACGAGAACACAGGTTCGAATAACGGAGATGATTGGGGTGGTGGTGGTGGCGGAGGAGGAGGAGGTTGGGGTGGCGGAGGAGGTTGGGGAGGCGGTGGAGATTGGGGAGGATCGTCAACTGGAAGAGGCAGAGGACGGGGAAGAGGTGGAAGTTCAGGAGCTCCTAGAAAACCGCGAGCTACCGCTGGTGCCAAGAGGAAATGCGGAATTTGTGGAATTGAAGGTAAACAATTTTTCTATTTATTGAATAGCAATATTTAACATAATCACTTCTTTATTTAAAAATACTGAAATTAACTTCGCTTATTGGGCATGGTTAAATTGCGAAAAAAACCAACTTTTTTGAAAAACTCGATTTTAATCCGTTTTTCACTTCAAATCGTGCTCAGTGCTTCATTTTTGAAATTTTTTAATGAAAAATTCAGGGAATTCAAAAACGTTGTTTTGAAAAATAGTTATTAATTTTTTGCTGACGCTCGGCGCGAATCGAACATTTGTAACTTTCAGCGTTTCGTTTAGCGAGGGAATTTTGAGCAGGCAAATACTTCTCGCGGCAACAATGCGGAGAAATTTGTAATAAAGTTTTTTGGAAAGTTTCAGATCAAAATATTTGATAGTTTAGGAGTAGTGATGATTTTAGTGAACGTCAGCGCTGGAGTCTTTGAGCGTACTATGTACTTGTTTTTTTTGCTTTGCTAATATTCGCAGTCCAATTTTTTTCATTTTTGGTTTTGTTTCTTCCTCCAGTTGGAGTTTCTGGCAAACTCAAGGACATTTACTTATTTAATTAATCACTTACAATATTTAAACATATATTAACTTAGAAATCAAATTCAATGTTCCCTATATTTTAAGAGACGTATGAGTTTTCCGAGTTAATCTTAAAAACACTCTGATGTACAACACCCAGTGATCAGTTAAGGACTAACTGATCTGTTTTATGTTTGAAATAGATTTAGCCAATTGCAAGAAAAGTGTGGACAGGTTTGTTTTCAAAACGCATGTTCAAGGTCGCTTACGGTTTAAACCGAATATAGGTGTAAAAATTAGGTGTACATAAGAGAATCCTACATTTTAATCTAAAGAAAACGGAAAAATACATTGAAAATTTAATAAAATTCATGAATATTCTGTTAACTTATTTTCGTATAACTCTTATTCAATAAAAAATTGCATTATATCATATTTTAAGCAACAACTCACTAGCGAGAGAACGTGACACAGTGGAAAGTCTCAGGGTACATAGTGCGCTCAAAGACTCCAGCGCTGACGTTCACTAAAATCATAACTACTCCTAAACTATCAAATATTTTGATCTGAAACTTTCCAGAAAACTTTATTACACCTTTCTCCGCATTTTTGCCTCGAGAAGTATTTACCTGCTCAAAATTCCCTCGCTAAACGAAACGCTGGAAGTTACAAATGTTCGATTCGCACCGAGTATCAGAAAAAAATTAATAACAATTTTTCAAAACAACGGTTTTCAATTCCCATTACATTGTGGATCGAAGGACATCCTAAAGTACATTCCCTGAAATTTTCGTTTAAAAATTCCACAAACTGAAGCATTGAGCACGAGTTAAAGAGAAAAACGGATTAAAATCGATTTTTTCAAAAAGGTCCGTTTTTTGGATTTATTTTAAAAACTACAGAAGCTACAACTGTTTGTCTAGAGAAAAAAAGATGTTTAAAATTGTACCTACTCTCTCTAGTTCCATTTTTCGGCACAAAAATACATTTTCTCATATTTTAGTTTAATTATTTTACTATTGATGTTCCTTCTATTGCAGGCCATACAAAGAAAACGTGTCCGCAGAATTCAATGGATCGTTAATAAGATTAAACTTTTAGGTATACAGAATAAAGTATTTAAAATATTCGTTTTACTTCATTACATGCTCTCTAGGTAGAATGGGTATGTTACTTTTCGTAATTTATATTCAGGAAATATCTATTTTTTATATTTTATAAATTTGAACTATATTTAAAATAAGCTGACACTTACAGGCTTAAAATTACTCTAAAGAATCGTTTACTCAGAAATCTGTTGTCTTTTAGTATCTACATTTGAAGGAATAGATGCTTTATTAAAATTATGGAATTTAACACACCCATGATTAAGTAGTAAACGCTAGCGGTAATTCTAAACATTCTGTGCCTTCTATAAGTGATGTTAATAAGTTAGTATTGTAAATATGTACAGTATTTATGATCGAAGTGTTAATTATTTATTAACTTAATAAACTTTCTTTCGCGAAAAAATGCATTTGTATAAAATTCGATGTAGTCATGTTTATTTATAGTTTCTGGCTAAAAAAAATCTTCTTGTTAACTAGCAGGTCGTTTATCATGAGACATTCTACTCTTGAGGGCTTCTAATTCTTCCTTATCCAAATTAGCCTCTGCCGTTGTCTGAGTTAACTAGAAATTATGGAATATGTTAATATTTAAAGAATACTCTACGTGCGTGTCAAATCGTTGTGCTGTAATCATCTTTTAGTACGTTTGTGCTCATCAAAAGCCGTGAAAATGTTAATTTATAAAAATAAATGTTTTTTTATATTTCTTTTTTATACCAGTTTTTCATTTTGCACCATTCTTAAATTAATGAAAAAGCTCGTGCAATCTGTGTTTTGAAATAATTTGTTAAGAAAGTGCTTTTTAAGTGCGATGATTGAAACTTTTATTTACCATATCTAATAGAACTTCAAGTTTTATTTTTAGTAAGTTATTCTCCTCCTCTAGCTTTCTCAGATCTTTTTTTAGTGATTCGTTTTCCTTGAACGTACCACCTATTTGTCCTGATTCTACAATAAATAGCAAATAATGTATAAAAGTTATTCAACATTTAATATTCTCTGCGTAACTTCGTATTACGAGGTTTCTGTGTAGGATTAATAACAATTGGATTAAAAAATCTCGACAAAAAAGTTTCCCAAATTTTTATTTGAAAAATATTTACTAAATCTCTTTACATATATTTTTCTAAAAATAGTTTTTTTTAAAAATGTTTAATTATACAAATTGTTCGAAATATCGTACTTGTAGATCAATGATTTGATATTAAATTATCTGATAAATGGACAGTTTTTACTCAAAGAATTGACAATTGAAGATTTTATTTATAATTTTTATTTTATTTAGTATAAAATCACGGCAAAATTTTTTTCACTACTCAAATTTTTTCATTATACTATTGGGTTCGGAAATTAGTTCACAATGAAGGTGTAAAATATATCCTAGCAGTCAAATTGGTTGGATTTATTTTAAGTGAAGCAAGAAAATCGACATTTCACAAAAACAAAATTATCAGATTTCTCACAATATCGAAAACTTTCAGTCAGATTTGTCTAGTTCACACAATTTTTGTAAATACTGTACGTCAAAAGAAAATATATTTACTTAAAACCCTGATATAAGTCGTCTTAAACAAGATTTGCTTGCTTGAATGATTCAAGATTCTGCAGCAATTTTCATTGTTAGGAAATTCCGATTTCAAATTCAGTGAGTTACCTCAATAATTTTTCAGCGATTTCTAGACTTCAAAGTATTTTAAAGATTGTGAAAATATTTGGAAGCATTTTAATGAATTGTAGAGGATTTCTGGGGTTTGAAAATGTGTGTCTTTAGGAGCTTTCAGAAAATTTCAAGGCATTCTTAGAAAATTTGAAAAATTTAACACATAAAACGTTTCAAAATATTTCATGAGTGATCAATGACTATACAATCATTTAAAACTAAAGCATTTTCGTTTTTTGAAAATCGGGAGTCTGTAAAGTTAATGGGAACATAATTTTTGTTTCAGTTCTGATCATTTTCTTTTTAATTATTGATGTTAAGTTCGATATTACAAAAAAATGGTACAATGAGACATTAAAAAAACCGTTTTCTGAAAATTTGGAGCGGGGTACTTTTTTTGTGCAATTTAAATGGTAGTTTTTATGTTACACGGTTGTGTAACTTGCTGTTATTAATAGTGAAATGACGATTAATGTTTATTATATCTCACCAGGAATCCACATTCCATGATCAAAAACAGCCTGCTGTTCGCCCAGACAAATTCTTATTTCGCCAATGTCTGGACCTAATTCTTTTTCTAACCTCTTCGGACTTAGATCTTTATTTGCCAAAGAAACCGAGGCTTTTCTGATAGGAGTCTTTTTCGGAGAAAATTTGCTCGAAAAAAGTGGCATCTTTGATTTAAAATGAAGCCTCAAATCGCTTAAATCGTGTGTTTTACAACGGTCTAAAACTTCCTAACAAAGCTTTTGGAGGTTATACTTCTAGAAACGAGCGGCACTTTCCAAAACTCAATTAAATTATTCGTAAAATAACCGCAGCGACTTCAATACATGAGCTCGATCACTTTATATTGAAAAACTTATATTTTTAGAGCTAAAAGTCTTTATAAATGCAGTTTTTTTCATTAATTTCACAAGTTTGTTTACGTTCTTTATGTTAGCCTTCAACTCCTCTAACTCCACTTTACCGACCGAATTTGCAGATGGCGTTCTGAAAAATCACGTGACACACTTAAAAGTCAAAATTGGCGGTCTGTCATTGATCCACCAAGGAGTGATGTCACGTTTTCTTTCTGTATCTTATTCTTATCACGTTTATTTAGTTCTGTTGTAATTTCTAAGCACAATTGTGTATGTTTAAAGTTCAAAGTCTATTCCTTTAAAATTTCTAGTCATTTATTCTACCTTATTTTTCATCATGTTATTGATGTTATTTGTAATCTCGAACGAGCAAGTCTCATGAAAAGGTCTTCCTTCGCAGTACGTGATACGTTTAGACGTATTTGGTATGCAAAAAATATTCGTACTCGTAAGCTGAATAAGTTTTTTTTAGTACGCTGGCGTTTATTCTTCGTCTGCTCTTCTGATGATAATACACATTTACGATAATGGCGTGGCTTGGCAATATTGCCAATAGTGTGCTTCGGAACGTTTTCGTCGAAGCTCCAGCAGACGTAGTTTTGGAGGTTAGATCAGACCAGTACGGAAATCGACACATTCATTGCCGAGAAGACGGTGTTGTTTTGTATAATCCAGGAGACAAATATAAGGACAAGTATGAAATCGTTCTCCACAGACCTTGCACTGAAACGCTTCATCAGGCTTACAGGTAATTATATATCTAATTTCCTCTTCAAAATAATTAGGCTGGAGCAGCTATTTACCATATCGCTAGCGTGAAGTGATCTTCCAGAAGTGTATGCTCCACTTTGCGTAATTATTTTTAAATCATTTGTCGTATATGAGAAAACTCAGTTATTAAAGTGAATGATTAAATTATCATATTTAAATGGATTACTGAAAATAACTGAAATTAAAGATTGTCAACGTTTAACTTTCTGGGAAAGCCGTGACACAGTGCAAGATACTGTGCATTAGGTTCGTCCAAAAATTCGATTTTTGGTGACTCCCACCCCTCAATTTTGTTCGTTTTCCGGTAAAAGAAAATCCGTTTTTTTTCTCTTTTTCCGGGCTTTCGAAGTTAACATAGGGCTTTGAATGAGAAGAGCTCGATTTTCGAAAAAATGGAAATAGTACTTGTTATAAACTTTTTAGGAATTAAGATATAGTCACCTACTGAGGGAATATTCAAGGAATAATTCATGCTAATAATTCATGCTAAAGACGGTATTTTTTAGAATTTTTTCAAAATGAATAATTTTTGATCGATACTGAAAGGGTTTCCAATTATTTTGTAAATAACGAGACGTTTAAAGTTATTATATTTCGGGATAAATGATATAAAGTTGATGAATGTCAAGAGTAGTACTTATTATTTTCATATTTGGTAATTATTCAAACAATTTTTTCTCCTTATAATCTTAAAAAGCTATTATTTTCTGGAATTGATGACACAAAACGAGTGTTGAAAGTTATATATTTTTTAAGGATATTTGGAAATTATTCAAATATTTTTTTATTTCTTTGAATCATTTTTCCCCTGTAAAACGTAGAAACTTATTTTCTGTAAATAATGCACAATTAACGAATGTTAGAATAATTATTTTTCATGATGGGGAGAAAAAAAACGACGGAAAATTAAAATAAATTTCCCTGCAGTGTGTGACAACGAATGTTATTAGTGCAATAGTAGTGTGATGAGTTTATTACACAATTGCTAAAGTTAGTAATGATATATAAAGATATTATAAAAACAATTGATGAGATTAGAGAAATTATAAATAACCGAAAACTGTTTTTCGAACTAAACTTACATTTTCATTCCTGTAATAAACTAGTTTTCTAATTATGCATTTTTACATGATATAATACTTCAATTAGTTTATTTATATTAGATGGTGAATTTGTTGCAATTATTCACAACTATTAAAATTTCATTCTATATTCTTTATTTCTATGAATAATAGAAAACTTCTTGTATTTCGAACAAAAAAAATTATTCTACAAAAAGGCTCACGATTTTAATGTAATTTCTAATGTAATTTAATGTAAATTTTTGTTTTGTTTACAAATAAAACACTAAAGAGGACTTCCACATGAGTCGAAACGTCTGATTAAAAAAGCACCGTTTTTTATTACTGGATCCTAAAGCCCATGCAAAGAAAAATCAACTGACTTATCTTTTTTTTAAACATTTTTTCTGCAATTATTTAAAAAATTAATGATCACTTACTTGCGCCTTTGCATTGGGAAGTTGGGGAAAAGTTCCTTTTTTAAATCTCTTACACTATGTCGTTTATTATTTAATGTTTTCTTGTCTCACAACGTTTACCCTAGATTTTTTAAAGAATTAAATTTAATTGGTCTAAGAAAAGTTTAGCCCTTATTGTCTATAAATTAATTCTCTGTTCTGTTTCATTTAGATACCTTCGAAAAATCTGCGGGTATGATTTTAAGGAAAAAAGGACTATGCTTAGTTCAATTCAATTTAATTGTTTATAGAAATTATTATTGCTTAAACAATATGTTGTATATGTTCTGTAAAAAGGCACAAGTGAATAGTTATTAATGGTTCCAATAATTGCTAAATATATTAAACAAAAAAGTAGCACTATGAGAATTCGTTAATTGTGTCATTAATATTGCAAAAAAGAATAACTTTGTATTATTTGCAGAAAAAAATAGTTTAAATATATAATAGTGGTTCAAACAAATAAAATTTTAAAAAAAATTATAAATATCCGTAAGAAAAATAACATTCTCAACAGTTGTTAATTGTGTCATTAATTTCAGAAAATAACTTTACGCGTTACAGGAGAAACAATTGTTTAAACAAATAAAAATTAATTTAATAATTAATATAATAATTAATAATAATTAAAATAATTCCGAAATTAACTTTTAAAATATATTACTTTCAGCATTTGCTAATTGTGCTATTCATTCCAGAAAATAATAAGTTTCTATGATTTTAAGGAGAAAAAAAAATTTTGTACAAAAATTAAAATTGTTTAAATAATTACAAAATATGTTGAACAAAAAGTATTACTCTTGACATTCATCCACTTTATATCGTTTATCGGTCAAGATAATCATTTTTATCGATTAAAAATAATGCCTGTTGAGAACATTTAGAAAAATACTGTCTTTAACATGAATTTGATAGGAAATTGTTATTTTGCATTTGCATTCACAAAAAGTTTATAGCAAGTACTTTTTTCCATTTTGTCAAAAGCCGAGCTTTTCCCATTTAAACCACCGTGTTAATTTCAAAAGACTGGGGGCAGGGGTTAATGTTAAAAAAAATTAGGGATATTCTTTTTCCTGAAAAAGAAGAAATTGGGGGAACGATTACTAAAAATCGAAAGTCGAATTTTTACAGGTATCAATTTGCACCACCCTACTGTTCATAATCAACCACTGCTATTATTTTTTGACCGATTTGAAAGTTTTTTTCTAGAAATGCTTAACATTAAATTTTTAAGAGAACTGTGGTTTGAGATTTGTTAATTTTTTCACAGAGCAACAAAATATAAACAAATAATGTGACTAAATTGGCTTTTCCAGCTTTATGAATTTTTATCTTAAGTACAAATACACAAAGAAAATCACTATTAGCCGGAAGTATTTAACCTCCATTCACGGAACAGAAATAATTCTAATAATATTTAACTTAATTATTATAAACAATGTTTATAAACAAACTCTTACTAGTTTTATTTCCCATAGAGAAAATTATTTGTTTCGCGCTAGTTGTTTAGATTGTTCATAAGTCATAACTTTTAAATAAAAATTGGCATAAGTTAACATTTACTGTTTCTATTAACATTGCCAAAAACAGATTCTCAATAAATTTTCCTCTAAGTTATATTGATTTTTCTAGCAAAGTGATTTACAATTATCGTCAAAGGCATTATTAAATATCTTCGCGCTTTATTAAAGATAATTAATGTAGATTGTTGATATATCTAATAATAAACTAACATTCATTCAGAACGTGAATATGAGACATGAATATGATTAATAACAATTTCTATTCAAAAATGTCAATTAATTGCGTAGAAAGAAACTGTATGCTCTATCATATTAAATAGCCATTTTTATTACTTTTAGTTGAAACTTCTTTAAATTCTTTATGGAAAAATAGTCTTCCTGAAAACATTTGATTCTTTATTACATTTTGATCAAATGATCATTATTAACCTTTAGAGGACGGGGGTGGTCGAAATATCGACCACCCAATGCACACTAACTATTTGATGTTTTCGGGCAAAAATTGGTGCGTTGAATAAGGGGAAAATAGTGATATATCATATCATATCCATGAACTCTTCCTCACAAAATGTCTTGAAAATTTCATCAGGAGAACTTTTATCATCTAATCCAGCATTAGGCTGCACACCATGATTTTCATCAATGCCAACCATAACGATAAGATATAAAAAAATGACCTTGAAATGGTGATTTTCAAGGTCAAGGGTGCCTTCAGGACTTCTTTCACTATTTTTGTCGTACTCAGCGCATCAAAAAATATGGGTGTACCAAACTATAACGCTGAAATATCATATATTTTTTTTTTAATTGACCCTTACGTTACGGACGGGAGTGGTCGATATATCGACCACCTGTCAGGTCGGGGACTTGAAATGAGTTTTCTGTTGAGATTATGCATAAATATTTGGCTAATTGAAAACTCGAATTAAATGGAAATTTTCCCGTCCTCTAAAGGTTAAGCACAAACAAGATATTACGCATTACAATCATATTTACGATTTTTTAAAGCAATATTGTTCTGTACAGTTTTAACATACAGTGTATATGGGCCATTTTCATTCAAGATGATTCAAAAACTCATTATTATTATTATTATAAATATTGATTGTTACTGCACTTTGCTGGTCTTCTTTCTATGTAAAAATGAGAAGCATATAGTTTTTGTCTACAAATTTACTTATAACGAATATATATATATATATATATTAATCAGTGGAAGCTTCTAATGTGTCCCCTAAGGGTTTACATTTTTCTTACACCTTCTTTATTCCTTTACACACCCTCCACACACTTACTTGGTGGTGG
>NC_046659.1:65053657-65080632 GCF_010883055.1 Belonocnema kinseyi
TCGCTAATAAATATTTGAATATCACAAAAGTAATTTAAGAAAAAATAACGTTCTTCTACGATCAAACGGCAGATTGTGCAATTTTTTGCAGAAATTGTTATTAACAATTACGCAAGTTGTCATGCCATTTTTTCATCACTCTTAATTTATTTTCAGATAACTTCAGTGAAAAAAAACGTTTCTTTTGTATATAAAATTATCAATTTTAGTTTTGTTTCAACAAACGTTGATAACAATCACAATGATGTTTTAATCAATTTCTTTGGTTAGTTATCGCAATAAATGTCAATCCAAAAATAATTGAAGAAATAACAGTTTTTTCCACAAGGAAACGGCCGATTAATATATTTATTTGACGAAATTGTTATTAAGAATTTATATTACTTATGTCTGATAAATCTCGAAGTAGATAGCTGCCTTTGATCACAATTCTGAATTACTTTTGGTCAAAAAAATCATTTAAGTGTGAGAAAAATTAAATTATTAAGCATTTCTTTCTGGCAATGTTTATAAAAACAGTAAATGTTAACTTATGCCCATTTTTCTTTAAAACTTATGACTCTTGTGAAAAATCTTAGCAACTAGCATGAAGCAAACATTATTTTCTATGAGAAAGAAACACTAGTGAGAATTTGTTTATAAGAATTGAGCTTCCGGGTCGAATAAGGGCACATAACCTTTTTCGCGGGAGTGGGAAGGCCCCTGTAAGCTTTCAAAAACATTTTCTAATTTTTATTTTTAAAGACTATATCTAAATGTAGAATTTTATTGTCCATCTTTGATCGCACAGGAAAAAAGTTGTAGCTTTTTTAGTTTTCTAATTAACGCCAAAAAACTGGCTTCTTGAAAAAATCAATTTTAATTGGTTTGTTACTTCAACTCGTGCTCAATCAATCAGTTTTTCAGATTTTTCAATAAAATGTTAAGGAAATGCAGTTCGAAATGTCCTTCGACTGATGAAGTAATTCAAAACGTTATTTGAAAAAATGGTTGTAAATTTGTTTCTGATGCGTGGCGCGTATGGGACTTTTTGTAACTTCCCGGGTTTCGTTTATCGAGCTAATTTTGAGCAAGAAAAAACTTCCAAAGAAGTTTTCTGGAAAATTGTAGCCCAATCAAATTGTCAAATGAATAAATTAGTTTACATCATGCACTATTATTTATTTATGCATAATACGTTGATACTACCTGATTATAAATAGGATCTGAGACTCTCGCTACAGCCTTGTGCGAATCTCTTAGCATCTATCGACTTGAGACGTTAATAATCTCTTGAATATGAATTCGATTGGGCTAAAATTTGGTAGAAAACGTCTTTGTACTGTTTTTAACAACTTTCTCGTTGGAAGTTTTTTGTTGCTCAAAGTTCTCTCGATAAACCAAACGCTGGAAGTTAGAGAAGTCCGATAAGCGCCACGCATCAGAAAAAATTTACAACTATTTTTTAAAAATAATTGTTTCAATCACTCTTGTTCTATCAGTCGAAAGAAATTTTGAAATACATTTACTGCAAATTTTATTGAAAAATCCGAAAAATTGACTGACTGAGCACGAGTTAAAGTGAAAAATGAATTACAATTGATTTTTTCAAAAATGCCAGTTTTTTGGCTTTAATTAGAAAACTAAAAAAGCCACAACTTTTTGGCTGTGTGTGGGGGGGGGGGGTCAAAGATGCGCAATGAAATTATACATCTAGGTGCAGTCTTTAAAAATAAAAATTCGAAAATGTTTTTGAAAGCTTACAGGCGCCTTCTCACTCCCGGCGAAATAAGTTCATGTGCCCTTCCTCGATCCGGCAGCTTATTTGTTCATAATAATTGAGCTAAATATTACTGAAAATTATTTCTGTTTATGAATGCAGATGCAATAATTTCGGCTAACAGCATTAACAAAACTTCTAAATAGATTAAAAAATACGACTTAACTTAATTACTGATTAAAGACGACCTGTGGTAGATTAATATAATAATGATATATAATAATTAGTATAATAACGGTATGAATGAAACAATCCTATTCCAGACCATTTTGCGTGGCTGTGGGTACAGACAGTTTGGTACGAATAGCTGGATTTTTTCGGTGCAGAATTGGAAAAGAGGCTATTTGTACAAAAATTTCAGTACAATTAGACAAATTTTGTCGGTACGTGTAGATTAGGGTGGTCCAAATGTATAAATGTAAAAATTCGACTATCGATTTTTGGCGATCGATCCCCTCTCCCCCAATGTGTTTGATTTCCGGAAAAAGAAATAAATTTATTTTCAAATCGGTCAGCAATAACCCGTGCCCTGGGCTTGTGCAATTAATATGGGATTTTTAATGGAAAAAACTCGGTTTTCGAAAAAATGGAAAAATAAGTACTTGTTATTAACTTTTTGCAATTTAGTTTGGTCACCCTTTAAGGAAATTTCAACGCATAATTTTTATCCAATCATTTTTTTTAACGTTTCATCCCTTTTTATTGTGCCCGGAAAATGCCCCAAAAAAGCAAAATAGCAGTTTTATCTAAAATTCGTGTTAAAGACGGCATTTTTGAAACTTTCTCGACATGAATTACTTTTATCCGATAAGTGAAAAGTCTCATAGTATTTTCTAAATAACTTTGAATTTGCTAATCAATTATTGTTTGTTTAAACAATTTTTCTTTTGCCTTTAAGTTGTGAAAAGTTATCACTTTTTGGGATAAATTATACAGTTGATGAATTTCAAGAATAATATTTCTAACTTAACAAATTTATTAATTATTTTAATAATTTTAATTTTTCTAAATAATTTTTTCGCTGTTAATCTTGAAAAGTTACTAGTTTATGCAGTGGCACTGGAATGAAATTTCTTCTGGGAGGGCAAACTCTCTTTCTATTGTACCATATATGGTACAATAGATTGGTTGCCCCTCAAAATAATAACTTTTCACGATATAGAAGGATGAAAAATTCTTTTAAACAAATGAAAATTGTTTAAACATTTGCCAAATAGCCTAAACAAAACAATTAATTTTAACGAAAAAATTGTTTAAACAAATAATAATGGTTTAAACAATTGAAAATTAATTTTAAAATACTTGAAAACTTGTAAATTATCGAATATAAATAATTATTTCAGAAACAATTGAAACAAAATAACGTTTTTAGCATGAATTTGACATAAAACATAAAAACTTGAAAGTTATTGAGTAGAAATTATTCTTTTAAACTTTTTTTAAGTCGCGAGCAAACTTTAATTTACACAAAATTTATAAGAAGTACTTTTTTTTCTCATTTTTTCGAAAGCCGACCTTTTCTAATTTTCAAACCCCATGTTAATTTCAAAAGTCTAGGGACAAAGGTTAATGTCGACCTATTAAAAAAAAAAAACAGGGAATTTCCTTTTCCGGAAAACGAGCAAATTGCTTGGGATCAATCAACGAAACCCGAAAGTCGAATTTTTGGACCACCTTAGTGTAGACTCTTCCTTTTGGGTAAACGCTGTTTCTACAAAAATATTTTCTACACAGAATGTATTTGACACAAAATATACTGGTTATATTTATCACAACATATTTTCTACACACAATATATCCTATGCGGAATTAAATAGTATTATATTTTTCCTACGCAAAATATTGCCTGCACAGAATATATCTTAAACAAAATTAAATAGTAATTATTTTATTTCGAAAATATTCTTAAACATTGTATACAACAATATTATATTAATTTTTTTTTACACGATACAGAAAAAAATTGAAACAATTGTTAATCATTAATAATTTCGAATTATAAACTTTTAAAATTAAAACAAAATATTGAACGATTTTGAATTGATAACGTTCCAAATCAAAAATTTTCGATCAAGTTCCATTATTTTGAATGGAATAATAAGGAATGAAACTTGTATCCTTTCTAAATAAAAGCGTTTAAAATTTAACAATTTGAAATTCAAAAACTTTTAATCAAAATCTATCAAAATTGAAAAATTTCAGACAAAACTTTGAAAAATTAGTCAACTTTATTAGTTAGTCGTTGAAATTCTATCACTTCTAATTCAAAGCGTTCAAAATTAAACAATTTTATTTTATGCAAAGTCGGACGATTTCCGTCGGGTATTTTGGTAGTATACTGGTATCTCACACAGTACATTATTTCCAGAAGATCAAGAATACTTCTCTTAGTGCTCATTTGGCGCGTAATTTGATCAGCTTTCCATCGGTTTTTTTTTAAAGTTTCTTCCTCCATTTTCGAACGCGTAATGACAAATGATAAAAATGTTTAGTTGAAAATGTCGATGTTAATTCAATATCTGAATTAGAATGAGCCATGGCCATAAAATGGAGTTTTGAAGGGTTTCGCCACTCGGTTTTTGAGTGTACACCAGATTACAAAACATTACTAAAGATTTCAAAATATTTCAAAGATTTTAAAAGGATTTAAAATGTTTTACAAAGATTTCACGAATTTCAGAGGTTTAAAAAAGGCGTGTACACCAGATTTCAAATGTTTCACCAAAATTTCACAAATCTTTTAAAACTTTCAAAATATTTAAAGGATTTCAAGGATTTAAAAAAAGCTTAGTCACTAAATTTCAAAGGTTTCACAAAAATTTGGAACATTTCATAAAAGTTCTCAAAAATTTTAAAGGTCAATGCATATACCAACAAATGTAAATAGTATCTTTATAAGTAATTTCAAATTCATATCTACATTTCTAGGTAATATTAGCATACGATAAAAACATTTTCTAATAGTTTCCTATTAAAAATTTCCCTGGTGAGGAAGCCCTGGTGAACTATGTAGCTTCAAAACATATTGGTCCCTATAGTAGTATAAAAAAGACGGATAAAGAATAAGGAAAGAGAGCAACGTGTTTTTTGTCTCTTTTCCTTTTTCTCCCCCTTTTTTCCTTTTGTATATAACTGTCTCTAATGTGTCGATTAGACTGTTGTTTAGAAACATACTTATCTCATTTTCACGAAGTTATTTATTATGTATTTGCAAATTCATGAGAATGCGGGGCCGCGTGGACTTCGGCTAGACATCCGTCCTCAAAACTGTCCACGTGATAGCACCTAGTCAAATTTAAGGAAAAAAAAAGAAATTTTCAACAAAAAATGTAATAATTGATATTTCAGCAAAAAAAAGTTGAATCCTCAACAAAAACACACCAATTTTTAAGAAAGGATTAAAAAATGAAATTTCTACGCAAAGAAGTGGTTTCTTAAAAAAAGGAGTCAATTTTCAGCAAAATAATTAAATTTCCTACCTTATGAACCTAATGTTATTATTATAACCTGAAAGTCCGATTTCCTCAATGTCTTTGCGAATGAGCAATAAGATTTTATTTAGTTTTCTGAGAACTTCAAACAAACAACAAACACTAAAAAATAAAATGCCTATACTACAATTTATTTATACCAAAATATAGTTTTGACAGCTCTCGCACTGTCACCATTACACTTTGTAAATTTGTCCACTTCACGTAAGTAGGCATGTATGCTTACGATGTCGCTTCACGTTAGTCTAGGAGTCTAGGCTTAGCGACTTAGGAGTAATTTTCAAATTTTGGTTCTTTTAGTATCATTATTTTAATTTTTTAATTTTGAAAGAAAGTTGCCTTGTTCGGTATGTTATGTTATTTAATATTTGTAGTTTTTATAGATATATAACCTTTTAGTTTTATAGCGTTGGTGCTTATAGAAAACATTATTTATTGTATTATTCAAATATATCCTGCGATTGATGAGAATTGCATTTTAGAAACCACATTTTTATTAATTTATTAGGTTTTATATTCTGAGTATTTAGAGTTCATAGATCAATTAAGAAAATTAGAAATATGCATACTATTTACCTCAGAAATATTAACACAGATTTATCACGCTCTTTTTTATTCGTTCTTTTCTTTCAATTTTCATTTATTTACCTTATTTGAACTAAAATATACTTTATCAAATCATTTTTATATATCAATTATAAATTTCTTGAAAAAATCAACGACGCTATTCTGTTAATTATGTTTAATGAGATCATTTTTAGGTCATATACTAATTACATCTTTTTATCTTTACATGTACTTTCTTGAAAACCTTCAGCCTTTTTCGCTCAGAAAATCTGGAAATCACAGAGGAACGATTTATCATATTCAAGGATAAAGTTCCAGTTCTTGTGCAATTATGCAGAGAGGTAGTTAAGTTCTATGAAGTACGTTAACGATTTATTAACTATGAATGTATCAAATTCTACTAACCTTTTAATCCATTAGTAACTGACTGCACGATTTTATTTGACTAACAATCCATTTATTCTCGGACTGAATTACTAATTGAAAGAAGCATTCTTATAGTTATAATTACTTTAAGTCTAATAAACGTTGAAGTTTTACTTTTATTTTACATAATTTATCAGTTTTCAACCAGGGGTACATATCACCTGCATTGATTGTCAGAGAATTTAAGCGATTCTTTTTAAAGTTGAAATGCAGAAGCTACGTACCCCTTCATTTCCAACAAGGCCTTGACCACTCGACTTTTAGGTGTACACCAGATTTCAATGATTTCAATAATTTCGAAAATCTCACAAAGGCTTGTACACCCGATTTTAGGAGTGATCAACTCCTTGGCTTCCAATCAATTTATATAAACTGATATTATTGATTTGATTCTTCAATTTTCAAGATGTGCAACACAGGAAAGATACAAAAGCTCTGCCATACACTCGTGGAGCATCCAACCTGGAATTTGGCCCACTTAGCGGCTCATTTAACCCTCTACGATGCTTTCAATCACGACGTCGTCAACAGCCAGTTGAATAGCAGCGATCCTCAAACAGGAGTATCACCACTGCAGGTAGCGATTCAGACCAATAACTTACGAATGGTCCAAATGTTAATCGAAGCAAAAAGCTCGTTGGAACACTTGGACCACAATCGCAATACCGTCTATCATTACGCGGCCACTTCTACCAAAGATATTATCACCACCCTCGGGCCCGGTCTTCCTATAACATTGAACAGTAGAAACAGCGATGGCCACACGCCCATGCACGTTGCTTGTCGCAGTGACAAGCCTGATTGCGTCAAAGCTCTCCTACTCGTTGGAGCCGATGTAAACATTCCTGCTTCCGAAGGTCAGCCCTCCAGTCCGGGTTACGTCGGCGACTTTCTCCACAACAAACCAAACGTCTTGTACCCGGAAGACATGAAATTCGGAGGCACTCCTCTGCATTGGTCCGTAAGTCGAGAAGTAATCAACGCCTTAATAGAAAAGAATTGCGACATCGACGCTCTGAATTTTCACGGTCGTACCGCTTTGCACATTATGGTTCAACGAAAGAGACTCGAGTGTGTCGTTGCTCTTCTCAGTCACATGGCCAACGTGAACATCACCGACGACGAGGGAAATACTCCTCTGCATATTGCAGTCGCTGAGGCAACTCCTGCCATTGTTCAAATCCTTATCGGTTTCGGAGCCGATCTGAACGCAGTAAATTGGCTCCAGCAAACGCCAAGACACTTGGTCAGCCACGACACCAATGATGGTAATAAAATTTTGTATATTCTCCACGCAGTTGGAGCAGAACGTTGTTCAAAGGACATGCTGGGTTGCACGACTGGTTGCAAATATGACGAGGAATATAATGGAATAGCCCCGCCAGAACCACCGACTGCTGTTCCCAGAACGATTTTGGATCAGATGCTGTACGTTGCGAGTATGGAAAAGTTGGCGTCAAAGAAACGGACACCCTTGAAAGGCGGAAGATTGTTGTGTCTTGATGGCGGTGGAATTCGTGGATTAGTCCTGGTACAAACTCTGCTGGAGGTGGAGTCCGTTCTTGGAGAGCCGATAGTGAGTTATTTCGATTGGGTCGCTGGAACATCAACTGGTGGGATCCTTGCTCTTGGATTGGCTGCAGGGAAAACTTTGAAGGAGTGCCAGGCTCTTTACTTTCGTCTGAAGGAGGAAGCTTTTGTCGGCATGCGGCCATATAATAGCGAGCCTTTCGAGAAGATCCTGAAAGAATGCTTAGGAGCGGAACGAGTCATGTTGGATATCAAAGATCGTAAGGTCATGATCACCGGTGTTCTTGCTGATCGCAAGCCTGTGGATTTACACTTGTTTCGAAATTATGATTCCCCGAGTATAATAATGAATGTCCCGACTAGCACAAAGTTTAAGGAAACACTTCCTCCGGAGGAACAGCTTCTTTGGAAAGCGGCTCGAGCTACTGGAGCGGCTCCCTCGTACTTTCGAGCTTTTGGACGATTTTTGGATGGTGGATTGATTGCTAATAATCCGACCCTGGACGCGATGACCGAGATTCATGAATATAATTTGGCGCTGAAAGCGATGGGGAGAAGTGAGGAAGTTGTTCCTTTATCGGTGGTCGTTTCTATCGGAACTGGGTTGATCCCGGTGACTTCGTTGACGGAAATAGATGTGTTTAAACCGGAAGGCCTGTGGGATGCGGCAAAACTGGCGATGGGCGTTTCCACGTTGGGACATCTCTTGGTTGACCAAGCAACAATGAGTGATGGGAGGGTTGTGGATCGAGCCAGAACCTGGTGTTCGATGATTGGAGTTCCTTATTACCGGTTTAATCCGCAACTGACAAAGGAAATAGCCATGGACGAGAAAAGTGATGTTCAGTTGGCGGAAATGATATGGACAGCTAAGGCGTTTATGCACGCCAATAGGAATCAAATTAAAGAGTTAGCTGCTGTTATGAACTCAATGGCCCGATCCATGGATTGAGATTAAAACTCTGAGTTTATTTAAATTGAGAAACTTGTTGCAGGTTAAATGTTATGACAGGGTGTGTCTACCTGGCCGTCTATAATTCTCAAGATGAAAGTGATAATTTTTATTGGTTCAGGGAATTTTCCAAAAGAATTGTAATTCCGAGTTATGCGTGGATTTAAAAAAGAAGTGTGGTAAAGGATAATTCTGATTTAGAATAGACAAAATTCCAAAAGATTTACTAGTTTGACTTGGATCGGGGAATTTCCCGAAAAAAATGATATAATTCTGACATGGAAAAGGAAATTTTCCAAAAGAATTCAAATTTTGAGGAAGGACATGAAAATTTCTGAAAGAAGTATAACAAGGTGTCTACTATACCTGGAGAACCTGGAAATGTAAGGTATTTTTTTTTTAATTGCAATGTAAAATTCAATAACTTTTACGTTTGAATTTTTTTTTACTGGAAATTAAACTGTTCTATTTTTGGTTTAAATTTATCGTTTCTAATTAAAAATTCAAGTATGTAGTTGAAACTGTATGTATTTTGTTGGAAATTTATTAGTTTGTTGACAATACTTTCTCTCTCTTCATAGAAAAATCTCTTATATTTCAAAATTCAACTCATGTTCAAAAGTCGTCTTTTTTGATTTAATTAAACTATTTTTTATTAAAAATTAAAATATTATCTGATTGAAATATGAACTACTACATTTTTCGTTTAGAATTCATATTTTTTGGAATACAAATTTTTTTACTTGGTTCATCTATTTAAATATTCCATCACGTTAGTTAAAAACCCATCTATTCAGCTTAAAATTATTTTTTACTGAAAATTTAACTATTCAATTTTTGTTTGAAAAATTCTATTTTTAGTAGAAAAATTGTATTGTTAGGTTGAAGTTCATTTTCTTGGTTCAAAATTTATCTTTTTGGTTTAAAATTTAACTATTCCAGTGGAAAATTAAACATTTTAGTTGAAAGTTCATAACTTTGTTTGAAAATGTAGCAATTTAAAAAAAATTATTACTTCCATTTTTGGTTGAAATTTGATATTTTTTAGTTCAAAATTCAACTATTACAGTGAAAGATTTATCATTTTAGTTGAAAATCTATATTTTTTATTAAAAATTCAACTATTTGAATTGAAGATTTATCATTTTAGTTAAAAATTCATCAGTTTGGTTAAAAAAATAATTTTCAACTGACCCCTGGATTTTCCAGGATTTGAGTAGACACCCTGTATAATTCCCACGCCTGAAAAATCAAAAATTGACTGCCAAATGACCCGATTACAAATCGTCTGGCAGGTAGACACTCTGTATTCGCATTAGGGAGCGTTCAAATGTTACAAGTTTTTTTTTCAAAACAGGGAATTTTTAAACGTGTGCTCATCATTACACTTTTAATTAATCTGTGAAATATATTTAGTACTTTTTTAAATAGTGAAAGAAAACTTACCATAGTCATTTTTCTCTTTTTTGTCTTTCAAAAGAGTGTCATCAATTAGAGAGTTTATCATCTTGCCTTGTCATTGAAGGATTGAATTTGAAATTTGTATGGTTCTTAATTTGTAACTCTTTAATGCCTACTTAAAAATATCATCCCTTTTGGATTTTGCAATCTGGAATTTAGAAAGGTTGATTTTGAAGATATATCTGTTTTACGTAATATTTGAGCGTTCATTTAGGGAAGTTCAAAAATATTTCGGGACGAAACATTCTACCTCCAGTGAAAGAATCTCTGATCTAACATAAAATGCCATATCCGCCGTTGTCGAGTCTTGAATTTAGAACTCGTAAAACTTTCTAATGTTACAAGTTAAAACCTTCAACAATAATTAATCGCACGCGACTTTTATACGTGCTTTCGGCTTTTCATAGATTTGAAGTCATCATTCCCGGTTATAGTCTAGTAATCAATTATTATAGCGAGTACTAGAGAAATTAAAATTCATATTGGTCGTGTGATTGTACACTTTTATTATATTTAATGTTGATAATTTCTAATTAGACTCTAACTGTTTCGTCAGTTCCGAAGATTGCATGAGGGATTAAATCGATTGACGTTAAATTGTTCTTTAGCATGTTATTTATTATAGAGAAATGTTATAAGTGAACCACAACCGAATTTCTTCTGAAAGTTGATTTTCTATTCAAAAATTTCATTCATTTTATTATGCAAACTACTGGGAATGGTTACACTGCGATACGTCACCTGGTGACAAAAAATCCGAACCAAAAAGAATAGGTACGACTTTAAAGATGCATTTTAATTTCTGCTTAAGAGTGTTTTAACGATTTTTTTTTAGAGTTTAAAGTACTTATTGGATAATAAAAATAAGTCTTTATCGGAAACAAAGGGTTTTAGAAGGAATTGACATATTACACAATGAAAAAACACATTTTTGACAGAAATATTTTTCTATAAAAAAACAAAACAATTATTGTTCTATTTATTGTAATTTTCAGAAGATTATAAACGTAAAATGGACATATTTTTGGACGTTATTATTTGGACATATTTTATGGACGTATTTTATGGACATATAAATGGACATTTTTATTAATTTATACAAGAAATATTTACTATCTAGAAATATGATCTAAAAGTCAGGTTCGAGTACGTATTTAAATTCGAATCGTCTATTATTCTTATTTTTTGCACAATCTGGATAAAATTTGTCGTTACATACATCAATCAAAGTATATGTAAGTTTAAAATGCATTGAAATTTACATGAAACAGTGAAATAATTTTTGTTTTTTTTAAACCTATTTCACCAAAATGTGTTTTTTTTTCACTGTATAAGATGGAAATTCTATCTAAAACTATTTTTTATGAAGATTTGTTTTTAGTATTGAATCGTTGTTTTATAATTCACAAAAAAAATTATAAAAACACTTTTATGCAAAAATTAAAATGCATCTTAAAAATTGTACCCACTCTTTCTAGTTCCAGTTTTCGGCACCAGGTGGCGAAATGGTAGACAGAATATTTGTTTGCATCGAAAACTGAGGATATTTTAAAACAATCAGCTTGCTTGAGAAAATTTGGATGTAGTTTTATCTCCAGTGGATAGTCTCTAAGTGTTATAAAATATAATAGGAAAACAGTTTCGAGGCTTTAAACAAATTGATACTACTGCAATGAATTCTTCGCACATTGGTAATGAATGGTTTGAATGAAAATATCAAAAGACAATGAAATTGTTTATAATTTTCTTCTGTTAAGATTTAAAAAATGGACGATATCTAAATAAATGGCACAAGAAATTCAGTGCGTAGTACAAATGAGTCCATTTTAGTCATTATTCACTGAAATAATCTGTAAAAGCTGTAATTTTAAATTTTTCAACTTACATCGAATGAAGGTCCATATAATTTAATTCTCATTTAATTTACAAAAATAGAGAATACATTTTGAAAATTCGTCTGATTTGAGATTTACATAATTAATTGAATTTTCAGTTAGCGCCTTTTATCTTTTGGTTAAATATATCATAATTATCATTCTTCGGATGAAATATGTTTTTAGGGCATGTGTTTATTTCTAAGTCTTGCCGTGAATAATTGGCATACTGTAGGCTGTTTATAATTATTTGTGATACTGAGTTACCTAAATTTAATTGTTAGTTTTAATTGCACAAATTGCTGTTTTTTTAAAGTAGATCATTATTTGAATTTTATTTATTAATAGCAATCAATTTACAAGAGCATCAAAATTAAATAAAAATTTATTTATTTCAATTACTTTTTAATGCAGACGTAAATGAATTGTTTCGTATTATTAGAAATCAAACATTAAAATCAGTCACTGGTATGCAACTGTTTTTTCCAAATATAGTTTGTAATGAAAACGATATTGTTGTAATTCGAATAAAAGCAGGATTCACGTGAATAGACAACAATTACCGAATAATAGTAATTACTGAATTCTGTACTGATATACTTTTCGTCGAATTTTATTATTAAGTTTTCTATATATGTAGTGCTGGAAATTATGCTATTAAATAAAAATTTTCTTTAAACTCAGATTTTTATTAAAATGCCTTTCAAAATAGTTTTAAAAATCAATAAAAAATAAATTAATAACTTAAAATTAAGGGTCTTTTTTTAAATTGAATATTAAATCACTTGGGTTTTTTATTACATAATATCAAGCCTTTTACGAGGTCTTTTAGTTTAGGATTCAATGTATGGTTTACCTCTTGAGCAAGAATAATTATGAATCATGCTCATTACTTTATTTAGTGTTTTTTTATTACCTAGTAAATGTACTTTTAATATATTTAATACATTTAGAGAAATTTATATAATTTCTGATAAAATCTCCATTTAAGTACTTTTTTCAGAAATAAAATTAAACCATGTATACATATGAATACAATCACAATTTCGCATGAAGAAGTATTAAGTTAGATAATATATATATATATATATATGTGTGTGTGTGTGTGTGTATTTATGTATAAGATATTTATAAATCATAAGTACATAATACAAATTTATGACGATTCGATAAATAACGGAATTTTCTTCTAATAAATTTATTTTTAACTTGGCGAAGGTTGATGTCGGCATTTCAAGAAAAACATAATGAAATTATTATAAAATATTCCGAACACTCTTAAATTACTCTGTCTCGATAAAAACCTCCAAATTCCTATCAGAAACATTTTTTCTAAATAGTAGACTTCGAACTAATCCATTTTTTTTCCAAGACTAAACTTTTATTGTTTTGCGACTAAGACTACGAAAACTTCTAAAACTATACTTGAAAATTATTAAAATTATTAAAAGATTAACATTTATACATTTTCCTGGTTTATAATTTTTAAAGTTTATCAACATTTGAATAGAACATTTGAATTTGTGCTCTTTTAACATCTTTTTTCAGAATTGTATAAAAAAATTCGGAAAATTTGATTTTGAAAAAACTATATTATGCAGTTGAATTTCATTTTTTATGAGTAACAAGTTGTACAAGTTTAAAAAAAATCTTTTTCAAATTCGGGTTCGGATTCTTTGAGTTCCAAAACGTATGTATTATTGTGATTCAGCGACAGTTAAATAAAAACTGTAAAATAACTCTATAAAACTGAATTTGGTAGAAAACTACTTATTGATAAGTGAAAACTGCTAATACTAGTAAGCTGCTCACAAAAGAAAATTGCTGTACGATCTCGCTACTTGCCTTTTTTCTCAGTATTATTTGTTCTTCTATTTTTTTTTTTAAATACTCTATATTCCCTTTTTCAGATTTTTTTATCCTTTTATATTTCAAAGTTCCGACTATTTTCACAAGAATGATGTCATAAATAGAAACATATAACGTTAAAAAATGAAAGCATTCAGTAAAATTAAAATAAAGATTACAGTTCAAAAAATTACTTTATCAGTTCAGATTTTCAAAAGCCCGCACAAATATAATATTAAAAATCTGGGGATGAATGTTAAAGAGAATTATTCATTCAATAATTGTGTGGCTTGTGCAATTTTAGTTTGCCATCCATTAATACAGACAATATGTATAAAATTTAATTTTTATTCATATTTTTCATTAATTAATAAACACAGGCCCCACGGTCCAAATATATTATTTTAAAATTAAATTCTAGTTATTTTACATAAGTGTTCTTTCTAAAGCAATAAGCAAAAAGCTTAGCACTATTTTATTTATTAGTTTTCTACTAATTCAGGCCAGAGATTTCACTGAGAATTAAATAATATTAAAATTCCAGGATTTTGCTTAGTTACTGAAGTTTTTCGGGCAGCGTCACTGGAATTTCAGTAACATTTTCTTCTAAAAAAAACAGTGCAATTTCAGTGAATAGTCACTGATTTTCACATGAATTGTACTTATTCTCAGTTCATTTTAACTGATCTGTTATATTGTGGTTCTGTAACACTTGCACGTCAACTGTGATAGAACAGTTCCTACTCACGCTTTTTCCTTTTTTTATAGAACAATTACAGTGACAGGACAGCTCGAAGCCTGTAATATTATATTACGTACCAAGAGAGAAAAGTCTTCTCTTCCTTGCTGCATAATATATTTTTTATAACAAATGCATGGTTTAGAGACACGATTGGAACACGGTAACGGTTTCTACGCACATTCGATTCTCAATGCGGAATGTTGAAAATTTTGAGATAAGTGAGTTACCCGGAATTTATATAAAATTCTAGCAATGTATGGGGAATTGTCAAATCTAAGACAAACTTGAGCGAATAAACTGGCAATCACATTTTTATTAGTAATTTAATAACAAAAATGCTTTTCTCAGTTTTAATGCCGAATTAAAAAAAAAAAGGATTCTGCATCATAAATTTAATTAGATAGAATCGTGTAGTGAACGATATATTGGAAAATGTTATTGATATTAAGATCGAGGTTGAGACACAGAACGATAATGAAGTTTATGGTATTCGCATATAAAATTAAAGATGTTCGAATAGAAATAAAACAAATTAAATTCACCATTTTTTAGATGATAATAAAAAGTATTTATTTAAACAAAAGAACAGAACAACTTTTTTGTCATTTTTGTTTTACGGGGACTAAATTTGCCGCCAATTTGACATTCACCCTTATAGTAATATTTAAAATAACCAAACTTTCCGAAAATTTCAGGTCATGTATCGGTAATTTAGGCTGACTTTTCATATTCATATCATATTTTCATATTCGACTCCGACGTCACACTTTTGCGCCCTCGGGAGCAAAAGCACACTTTTACACCTTCTGACGTCACCATGCTCGAAAAGCGGTACTTTAGCCCCGCTTAACTGGCATCGAAATGTTCTGAAATCATGCATGTGTTAAAAAAAGAATGTTTTGTACAGAAGGTGTGCAAAAATAAATTAACACCGAGGACCCATATAATAAGGTGGTTGCGTCATAGGGGGAGAAATATAGGGATAGAACGAATGAGGCGGTACCGTTTGAGGTTGATAATCACTTTCATCGTGTACAGGATACCCTTCCGGCGCAGGATAATATTGACCATGAACGCAAGCATAAGGTTTGGAGGGACTACTAGCATCTGGAAACTTCAAGTTTTCAGGATAGGTCTTCGTTTCTGGATATTTAGGAAGTTCATAGCTCCTTGATAGGTCATAGGACTTAGATTGCACTTCCGGGTACTTTAGACCATTTTCTAGACACTTTGATGACGTCTCCAAGTACTTTGGGTCGGGATAAGTTTTTTCTGATAATTCGTATGGTTTACTGTAGTGCTCGACTGGACATTTGGCTGCCTCTGGATAAGTCCCTCTTGATAAATCTTGATAGGATTTTGAAGGCAAATCACTACCATATGGCGCAATAGGACGCTCGTAGGGTTGATACCTGGGACTAGTCTTTGAACTTTCAGTGTAGAGTCTACTATAACTGCAGTTGGATGAGCTGGCAGATTCTAATGATGTCAGGGGCAAGGAACTTCGAGGAGTTAGAAGGCTTACTTGATCATCTGGCTTTGGTTTCCTTCTACGTGGTTGATACTGAAATAGATTTACTATTTTATAGATATTGAATTTTATAGGAGTGATTGTTGTACATTTAGATGAAGATTTACCTTATAGTGGGGATGTAGTTTCTTATGAGCGTTTCTCAGTCTTTCAGCTTCATCTATGAAAGGCTGCTTTTCGACGTCACTCAAAATCCTTGAAATACAAAATCGTTATTAAGGTTCCAATGGTCAAGGGGTTTGAAAATGTAAGGGGTTTTTTGTGAATTGGTCTTCTTAGGTTGAAAATTCATTTATCTTGGTTAAAAATTATTTTGACTTGGTTGACGATTCAACTATTCTGTTCTAAATATAAACTATTATATTTTTTGTTGAGATTTCATTTTTTTTAAAACAACTACTAAGTTGAAAGTGGTACTTTGTGAATCATTTATTTTTTGGTTATTAATTTATCATTTTAGCTGGAAAACCTTTTTTTCGTTGACATTTGAACTATTTTGTAGAATATTATTTTTGTTTTTATTACGAATCACAACTGTTTGTTTGCAATTTAATCTACTTTGGTTCAGGACTCAACTGTTTTGTAAAAAATTAACATTTTAGGTTGAATTTGAGCACATTTTTGATTAAAAATAAAAATATTTTTGGTTGAATTAACAGCTAATACATTTTCCGTTGAGAATTCATCTTTCCCGGTTCAAAACTCAACTATTTTGATGAAAAGCTAATTCATCTTTTGTTGTTGAAAATGTTACTATTTTGTAGAATATTCAGTTTTTTTTGTTAAAAATTAAATTTGTAACTGAAAATTTCACTTCCATGTTCGGTTAAAAATTTATCATTTTTTTTGTTGAAAGTTTTACTATTTGGTTGAAAATTCCTGTATTATGTTGAATATTCGTATTTTGTCTGTTACAGGTGAAAATTCAATTATTTTGTTGAAAATTCGTCTTCTTTATTAGAAAGGTAATCTTATTAGTTGAAACTTGATCTTTTTGGTTAAAAATACATTTCTTTGGTTAAAAAATACGACTTTCTGTTTGAATTCGACTATTTTGGGTTTCAAACAACACTATTTTTGGTTGAAATCTAAAATATGATGTTTTTCATCGAGAATTCATATTTTGTAGTCTTTTTTTGTTTCTTAAAAATTCATATTCTATTTTTGTTTGAAAATTCATCTTTTTAGTTGAAAATTGAGGTGTTTTGTGGAAAATTGTCCTTTTTGGTAGAAAATGCATATTTTCGTTCGAAACTTTAACTATATGGCTAAGAATTAATTTTTTTGGCTCAAGATTCACAGTTTTAATTCAGAAATAATTTTTTATATTAAAAATTAAATTATCTATTTGAAATTTTATTTTATTTGGTTAAAAGATCTTTTTTTTTACTGAAAATTTAGCGATTATATTTTAAGATGTAAATTGATCTGTTTTGGGTAGAAGTCCAACTATTTTGTTGAAAATTTATATTATTTGGTAGAAAAGTAATCTCATTAGTTGAAACTTCATCTTTTTGGTTAAAAATTAATTTCTTTAATTCGGAAATATAAATATGTTGTTGAAATATTTAAAGATGATAATATAAAATAATTCCTTGTTGAAACGTAATACTTCGTATGTAATTAGAGTTTCTCAGTCATGATTTTTAATAAAATTGTTTAGTAATCAACAAGAAATTATTTTAATTATCATCTTTAAATATATATTATACCCTGGTCAACGCCATAACATCTTTTATATAAATGACGTAACGGGTTTGCAGGAAATTCGTCTTTTTAGTTTGAAAATTCAAAATTTTGGATGATTTTTTTTTCTTTGTTGACTGAAGAATCTTTTTTGGTTGGAAATTTAACTCTTTGGTTTAAATCCTTTTTTTTGGTTTGAAAATTTAGTCTGTTTTGGTTGTAAATTCAACTAGTTTGTTGAAAATTCCCATTTTTCGGTATATTTCAACTATGGCACTTTTTGTTGAGAATTCATTCTTTTTATCAAATAATCGTCAATTTGGTTAAAAATATAATTCTTTCATTTTGTTTCAGGACTAATGTATCTTTCTAAGTCGAAAACTAAAAAATTTGTTTGAAAATTCATATATTTTACGTCTTATACATAATTTGTGGATGGCATCTCATATAATTCGATGTGCCTGTTGTCAATAAAAGAGTTTAAAATGAATTTGGAAACAAAAGTTTTTTTTGCATTAAAATTATTGATCTCCTACGCGTTATGTTCTTTTTACACCTAGAAGAAAAATTTAGAACGATCAAGGAAGACTCAGGGAACTTCCAAATTAGAACTTGGTATCAACTTTATTTTCATTTGATTTCTTTTTAAACATACCTCCACAATCTTCCTAGCGTTTTTGATAATTCAGCATTATGCAGTTGAGGATATTGGTCAGCGAGTCTTCTTCTTGCAGCTTGTGCCCAGACCATAAAGGCGTTCATTGGTCGCTTTACGTGAGCGTTTCGACGACCGCCAGCTCGTGAGGTGACTGGAAGTAACGTCCAATCATATCCTAAAACATAGTTTTCCACATCAGTTTCTTTTTTCTCAATTTTTTGTTATTTTGATTCATCTACTTTTAATTTTTATGTTTAGTTTATTACAAGCGTTATAAGGCAGGAAAATGTTATTTTTTATGAAATATTATACGTTAAGTCCGTATTTTAGAGTTTTAGAAAGCTTACGAAAAAATCTACAGGAAGCAGGTTCTTCGCATGGAATTATATCGTGAATGGTTATGATAAAAGGACACCTGTATCCTTGAAACTTATATATATACTTCAGGCTAGTATTTATGGAATCGCTATTTGTTTTTCGGTGCAGAAAGTAAGATATGGGACCCAAGTTTTATGACTTGCAATCACAGAGGTCTGGAAGCATGGTGGTGGTCTTTTAGATATCTCTTCGCCATTGCATTACGACGATTAAGACTAATTATTACTGTTCCTCAACCTATGACCCTAATAAGCTAATTCGCGAGTGATCAATTAAATTTATTTGGAATTATTATTAATTTTTATTATTATTTTATTATTATTAATTACTCAGTAGCTCCGGTGGACAGTTTTACAATTTATAACAAAAATTCAAATTTTAAATTAATTCAGCGTTGTTCTACAGAGCCATTATTTTAAACAGGTATAAAACAGTATATCGTGCCAGTCAATTTTTTCCACGCATTTGCTGCATTTAAGTGTAAATAATTTTACATTTTTTGAACTAAGGCCTTTAAATTAGTAATTTTCAAAGAAATATTAAAAAATCAAGCGCGCGTCTGTTGAATCCTGCGCTTCGTACTCTATAATATAATTTTGTGTACCGATATTTTACAATTAAAGGTCAAGCATCGACAACTGTAATTTGATAATTGTGAATTCTCTTTTGTTAAAGCTCCTTCAGCTATAATAAACATATTCTGAATGAATAATATATTTATTTCGGTACCTCAGTCTAGGACTGCTTATTTAGATGTTGCAAATTAATGTACAAATTAAATTTTTTATGATTAATATGTTTTTCTTATTTTGCTCTATTTTTTATTCTCAGTTACTCTGAAAAACGTTCAATTTTCATAAATTTCGAGATAAATTTATATTGTTACAATTCATAATATGCATTGATATTGAAACATGTATGTTTTTATTTTCTTGTTTTTATAATTGAAACAAAGTGCGAATCTGATAAAAAAAAGAACAATTTTGTTGATAAATTTGCATTGCATTTTGTGTCGTTTTTCCAAAACTTTAGTTTTTATTTTCAAGGTCATTTTTTACGATTTGAACACAAAATGCGCATCCCATAAAAAATAATTTATGACAAATTTTCTAGACCTTTTTGGGTGAACAGCCTTTTTTGGAAAATTTGTCGATACTTTGTGTTTTTTTAAAAGTAGTTTTTTATTTTTTAAAGTTATTTTTTACGATGAAAGCAAAAACTACGCGTTCTATACAAAAAAATCATTAACAATAAATTTGTATTTATTTTTTGTATGAACAACTGCATTTTTTCTTATATTGTGTCATTTGTCCAAAAATGTAATTGTTTATTATGAATATTATTTTTTACGATTAAAACAAAAACTACGCGTCTTATCAAACAATTATTAATGACAAATTTTTATCTCTTTTTCGGGTGAACAACTTTTTTCTATCATTTTTTTCCCGGGCCTTTTATCGTTTTTTCCAACAAATTTTTTATTTTAATGTTGTTTTTCATCATTAAAACCAAACTACGCGTCCTGTTTAAAAGTTATTCAAAAATTTGTAAACGTGTTTCAGGTGCACAATTTTGGTTTAATTTTTTTTGTAGCTTTTTTTGTAGCTCTTTTTGGATGAACGACTTTTGTCTATTTATTTTTTCCGTATCTTGGGTCGTTTGTTCAAAATTTCAATTTTATATTTTTAATATTGTTTTTTACAAATAAAACACAAATAACGCGTCCTATAACAAAAAGTGGTTAACAACAAATTTGTAGATATTTTTCGGGAGCGAAATTTTTTAAAATTCACTTTCTGTTGTATTTTGCATAATTTGACTGCAATATGGAATTTTTGTTAGTTTTTGTGCGATTAAAATTTGAATTTTCGATTTTTTAAGAAAATTCAAAAAATCGTTATGATGATCTTGTAGGGATTTTAAAATGCAACGTTTTTATTTTCTTGGCTGTTTTCATATTGTGCGTTGTTTAACTTAAAATTTTCATTTTAGATTGATTGTTTAAATTTTGTAAATGCTATAACTCTAACAATTTTCTTTTAATCGAAGAAACCCATAAAGGTACATTATTGGCCTAACTGAGTGCTAGAAATAACTATACATAAAATGTTTAAATTTTAAGAAAAAGATCTTAAAATATAACGAACTCGTCCTTTTTTTGTACACTCTTATAAAGTGTGACAAAGCGCAATCCACCCTGATAATTATTTCGAAAGTAATCGTGTTCACAGACGACGACAACAACAACAGACACCGATGTAAAAACAATTTTTTCTGACTCAGGGGGCCTCAAAACGTCCATATTTGATGGAATCTGCAAAAGTCATTTTTCACAAAGAACCAATACCTTCTCATTTATGAGAATGTAAACAAAATTTACGTGATTTCAAAATTGTAAGTTGCAAAGTATAAACGTTAATAAAATAATTAATATTTTAAATGAAAGCGTTAATTAAATAACTGCATATTAATTGATTATTTGAGTTTTACGCTATGAATAATAATGAAGCGAAAGGGGATTTTATCACATAAAATTTTAGAAGGCTGTGTCTAGTCGTTCCAACAAACTGGGGGAGTTGGAAAAGGGGATGGATAAGTTTTCCCGAAAATTTCGGGACTTCTAGGCAAACCTATAAAGAATATTGGACTAGTCATCTCAAATTTCGGGAAGACGAGACATTTCGATTTAAAAATATCTCAATTCTCAGACACTCTCGAAATATTATTATTAAATATTTAAAACATACAATTATTTTATTTTAAATGCATTAATGACTAATTTTAAATGTGAAACCTTCCATATAGAATAATTTCTCATTTCGGCTTTATAAAAGAGAAAATTGTATACTTATTACGTTATTTTCTCATGTTATCACAGTTTATATAATTATGAAGTTACACTTATCATGAAAAAAATTAACATATTACTTCTAATAAATACATTTGTGTAGCATCATTTATATAAAAAGGTTTTTAGAAATCTACGTTGCAGGGATTCGAACGAAATTAAAGGGCATTTTTGAATATTTTCAAATTATTTCGATAAATTTAAAAGAATTTGGCTAAAAACTAAACTTAGTCTAAAAAATGATAAAAACATAATAAACCTACGAAAGCACAATGTTAAAATTATGTGTTAATCGTATTTTATATAAAAAAGAACGAAAAGGAACGTAACGAAACTTTCGTTACGTTCCTTTTTGTTTCTTTCCACATAAAACTTTGACGAAACACAAATTTAACAATGTGCCTCCGTAGCTTCATTATTTTTACGTGACTTTTCATACTTAGCATTATTTTCAGGTAAATTATATGAAATTTTAAGAAAAAATTGCAAAATATCTGAAAATGCCCCTTAATTTCATTCGAATCCCTGCTATATTGCGAGTTTGGCTAGTCAAGAACATGCACGTATCAGTAATTAATAGTTAAATGAGTGTATTGTTTCTAATTGTCTGCAATTGAACTCTGGCTACAGAAATGAGTAGAATTTAGCTGAAACTCAGTTATATTTTACTAATTAAAATTTAGAGAGTAAGTTTGAATCTTTCAAAATTAAACAATTTCTAATTGGAAGTGTCTGGAAATAAATAATTTTTAATTGAGGGCTCGAAATCCTTCAAAATGCATTCCCAGCTGAAGGGTAACACAGTAAAATGAATCAAATCACATTTGGTCGAAAATGAGATTATTCAGTAGAAATTTCTAAATAATTTAAGTACATATCTTCACCATAGGAATTTTTTATAACTAGTTTTGTGTAACTCGTTTTTTCGAATCAACCCCCCCCCCCCCCCCCCCCCCCAAATGTATTAACTGCACTGTGAACAAAATTAGGTGTTTTCATAGAAATATCCCCACCATTTTTTCATTGGACTACCTGTGGTTAGGCCCATTCACTTTACCTAAAATAGACTTGTCTCCTTCTTTCATTCTCTCAAGATGTCCAAACCGTCTAAAAACATTGGTTACCTTTTTGTTAAGCAATGTTTCCTCTACGCCACATTGACTGAGAATCCTCTTATTTCTGACTTTCACCATTACCTTTTCTTGGTAGACGCAGGTTTACACTGTACAGCACAGTAGGTGCAAGAACAGAATTATATATTGTAATTTTAGCTGTGTTTTAGCTTGATTTCTGGTAATGGCTCCTAACCTGCCAATAACTTTCCTCCTCTTGGTTATACCCCTGTCTGGCTATTTCTGCATCGTTCTTTCTGTCAGTAGTAAATAAATTACCAAGATAGAGGTACTTGTCAACTTGTTCTAATCTCTCATCATTTAAGACTATATTGCATATTGTTTTCTCACCCTTTCCTTCAAACACCATAATTTTGGTTTTATTTACATACAGCGTAAGGCCTATGTTCTTCATACTTGCATTCAATTTTCTCAACATTCTTTACAAGTCTTCCGTTCACTCTGCGATAACAACCTGAACTACTATGAACGCTAACCCATTCACACTCCCTGTCTCGAGATCCATACATTCTTCGTCGAATAGGGCCATTTTTAGATTTTATCCCATGAATATGATAAACAGCTAATATGATATAACGCATCTTTGCGTCTAACACCTTATCCAATATCGAACCGTAGTCACTCAGTTCTCCGTTTACCAGGTTGCCAGGTCAACAAATGTACAGAAAACTTTTTCGGTGATCTGTCTCAAACCAATTTTTTGTTTCGTGCAAAATCATTTTCGCGTAAATCAACATTGGACCTTTTATAGATTTTAAAATATTTTGCTTACGATACTTATTAAGATGATATCTCTCTAATTATTGCAGTTTATATATATTTTTTGCAGTTGGTTTTTTTTAAATTACCGTTTAATAATTATTTATGATAAAAATCAAAAAGTTATAATAAACCGCAATTACGATAAATTCAAAATTTTCACTTATAGGGCTTTCTTTGGGTCTCCATAAAAGTGGCTTGAAGTTATTCAATCTCAAAACGTATAATTGATTTTTATTCTCTGACGAATCCTTAACAATATACTGAAACGTGGAATTATTGGTAATATATAACGTGTTTAAATATTAGATTCAGAAAAAGCTGAATTTTCCATGTTAAATCAATGGGAAACTTCGTGGAATTTGCGCAACCCCTTAAAACTTAACCGATTTCGCTTAAATTTTTAGATAATTTTTTTGGGGAATCGGACAAAACTTGGTGGTGAGAGCAAAGAAATTCGCAAAAAGACAAATAAGGGCCTAAGTTTGTATGGGAAGTTTGAAAAAAATAAGAGGTAATCGTTTTTCGGAACCTTATACTTTTAAACAAAAAATAATAACAACAAAAAACCATTTTTATATCCCACGTATGTCCGCATTGGTTTCTGCTGAACTCTTAATCGCAGGCTCTACACCGCACAGTAAATACTCTGGGGTAAATTTTGTTGCAGGTAATTTTAAGATGGGGTTTCATCTTGCTCGTGTTTGGGTTAAGAAACTCGCCAGTTGTTTTTGCCCAAAACTGTAAAAATAATTGACAGTAGGTGACGTTTCGTACCCCAAGTCCGAAGGAACGATACCTTGTGAAGTGGTACCATTCACATTACCAAGCCTAATTTTGGTTGCCGGTATATGGTACCCGGAAATTAGCGTTAGATTTACACTTTGTTTTTACTTTGGCACAGGAAGATTGGCATATTTTTGGAAGATCTCAGTTTTCTCGTAAAATAATGGATTCAAAGAAAAAACGTATTGAACTGTTAAAAAAAAGCCAGTTGCTTGTGGTTTTAACCTTAGAGATTAAATTTGCGCACATTTTCACTATCATATTCGTAATCAGTGTGCCAAAACACATCGATCTAGTGAGTTTCAAATTAATCGAAGATAGGTATTCTCTTTTCTGAAATTTATGCCATTTTAAAAAGAATATTTCTTTATTTTCTTCTCTAACGCACATGTTTTTCTTTCCCTATAGGAGTTAATAATTTTTGAAATTAATAAAGATTCAAAAAATCCTATAGAATTTTAAAAATAAAATAAGAATGTTATTCTATCTATTATATAATGACTTTAAAATTCAGAAGCTTGTATTCTACTGAGTACTAAGTGAACGATTAATGTTCTAACGACGTGTCGACAACTATTTTAAAGCAATTTTTTCAACAACACATGTTCGAGAAAGAAGTTTTTACTGATGAATTCAGTGAAGTAAGTTTGAAAGGGTGGGTACAGAGGCGTACGAGAAAATTGCGCGAAAGACGCGGAAGGAGTGAAAGTAGCTTCAAAGTAGCAGTACGTTCCTAATTATGGGAGAGTATATAGAAGGAGTAACTAGGATTGCTATAGATGCACGTGTTGTGGTGTCACCAGGCAGGGGCAGACGAACTTGGAGCTAATTACTCGGAGGATATGGTCCAGTGATGCGGCATCTCTGTCGGCTCTCTTTCATTGCAGGAGGTCCTTTGTGATACCCTCCGTCTGGAATCGGAATGCCTCAGGATACGTGGAAATGCGGAAAGGGTTTGCTTAAGGCTTAAACCCAAACACCAGGAATATCTTTCACGTGAATTAAGGCCCCTGGAAATCATCGGTAATTCGGACTTTATAAGTTGAGGCTAAATGAAGAAACCATTTTTTCTAGTTTTTTTGTTGTATACATAATCTAAATTCTAACGAGTAGAAAGACTCCTGGTAAAGGCCGTGTTTTCGGAGAAAATTCTATTTCATGTGATAATCGGAAGAAAAAGCATGCGCAACAAAGGGAATAGATACGATAGTTGTCTAAATCCTGTTTTTGCTTTCGTGACTTACCATGCTGTTTATTTTACTTGCCAACACATGAGATAGAGGATTTGCTCGGTAGGCGTGACTCACTCGTGGGGAAGGGAGTAATTTGAGGAAGGGATATACAATTTTTAGATTTATCCAGAATTATCGTGCTGTTTATTTAAATAACACGTTCGTTCCACAACACTGCTCCGACCCAGGTTCCTGACCAATCTCTCTAGCAATCACCCCGAGTGAAGATCCTCACAAAGTCGTTATGTGAGGTTCCCCACTTGGGTCCATTAGTGTCCAAAGTTTTCATTATGTCGGTAGGTTCGCCAAAAATCGGAACCGATCAGATCCTCTACCTCCTGCGTGGCCCGTAAAAAGCATGATAAGTCACTTTAGTAATACCCGATTTAGAAAAAACTGTCATTTCTATTCCCTAGTAGAGAAAACTGTATGATTATAAGATCCATAAATATGGTTGTCACAGCCACAAAAATAGTAAAATATGGCTCAACTATAACTGTGGTTCCCACAACTACATAGCTGTTTGTGTGAGATACTAGCGAGATACTCCACAACTACGATGGTCGTATTTCGTGGTACCGCTAATAGGAAAATTTTCTTTCTTTACATTATTGTATAAAAAATAGAACATTCTGCGAGAAACGGCCTTTACCGAGAGTCTTTCTACTCTTTAGATTATGAATACAAAAATCTAAAAAAAAAATGTTTTCTCCATTTGACCTCAGTTTATGAAGTACGATTTATCGATAATTTCCCAGGGCCACATGACTCTTTATTTTCTATCAAATTGCTTCAAATTAATACAAAACAGCTCTACATTTCTGAAAATCACTCGTAAAACAAAAATCGCAAAACTGCACAGTTTATGTTTCGATAAAGCTTACTTTAATCCGCATAACACTAGTCCACATTTATTTATGTACAAGCATTATTTTAAAAAAAGCCTAAGCAAAAAGATGAAAACCGCAGATTTGTACTCTTTTCTCGTCATTTTAACTCTATGTCACGGACTGACTTTCAAGTTTCAATTATGACATCTTTAAAATAAATATATTGACAAATTTGAAAAAAATTATGTAAGTGCGTTGATATTTTAACTATGCATACGTAAAAAATAATTTTAATATATGAATCTCTTATATACTCGGTTGGAGAAAAAGCAAAATAGAAAATTTTCAATTTGGTATAAATGCACTTTTTAAAATTGTGCTTTGATATGCAGTTACTAGGAAATCCGGAAACGTACTTAAAGATAAGTAATTCATAGCAATTCATTATAATTTCACGATAAAAGAAAGAAAACAAAGGAAATTT
>NC_046659.1:65080732-65082875 GCF_010883055.1 Belonocnema kinseyi
ATGTACATGTGTATTTATGTGTGTGTATATGAATATGTGTGCATACTTATTCTTTCTAGTCGCGACGCCTACAATGAAATTTGTTGTTAATGGTTCTTTTTTTGTCCAAAATTATATTACCTGGCTCAAAACTGAATCATTTTCTTCAAAATTCGACAATTCTGTCAACATTCATCCTTTTCGTTTAAAAATTCTTTTTATTCGGTGGAAAATTCAATTCTTTTAATTGGGAGTACAAATGTCTGATTGAAAATTGATCTGTTTTAGTTGCTTGACATTTTCTTCTCAAGTGAAAATCTATCTATATTGTTGAAAATTCAACTGTTTTATCGAAAATACCTGTTTTTGGCTGTGATTCGGATTTGAATATTTCTTGAAAATTAGTCGTTTTGGTCTGTCTTTATTCTTTTTCTGGATTTACATTTTATATTTCTCCAATTTTGCACATTTGGAATTGAAATTTTCTTGACTTTCAATATATAATTAAAAATTTGTCATAAGGACAACCGCAGGATTTCGCCGGGAGCGGGTGCTAATCTGAAAAATTGCACCCGCTTCCAGCGAAATCGCGGTAAAATTTCAGCCATAACCACGTCTCACAACCGTGAGATAGGTGGTTACAGTCTGTAAAGGAATCAATACGACGACCCAGCAAAAGCCTCGTGGACCCTAAGAACACGGAGCGACCCAAGGACAACCGCCATCTGCATTTTTCCCGCAAGTGTTCTAGCATATTGTTGACACGCAGGGATGCTTTTTAGGCTATTAGCTTGATTTGATACTTAACTTTGACATGATTTGGACTCAGAAAATAAACTTATTGCATAAAGGTGTTAGTTGGGCGTATAATCTAAACAATGAATAATACAAACTACAAAATAGCCTCGGAAAGGACTGGAACTTTTACTGACAAAAGGCATGCACACGGAAAATCTAAAGGTCATGTTTCAGGCGACGAATGGAGACTGGGTGTTTGGAATGCTAGGGGTGTAAATGATCTCAAGGTAAAAGAATTGCATGAAACTATGGACGTGAAGAAACTAGATATTTTATGTGTGCCCCAAAACAAAGAAAAAGGGATGCGAAACTAAAGACATAAAAAACGGCATGTTGAAAGGCGGATTTGAAATATGGTCAGGAGTAGACTGTGAATCACATGGTAAACAAGGAGTAGGTCTCATTTTGAATGAAAGAGCAAAGCAGCATCTCGGAGACCATGGCTTCGTGTCTCCCAGACTGCTGTGGGCTAGAATGAAAGTAGGAATCAGAAGACTATTTATTATAGCATGCTACGCGCCGGTTGATGGTGATTCTAGAGAAGTAAAAGACGCCTTCTGGGACACTTTAAATGACACAATAAACATCTGCGAACATGGGAAAAGAATAATATCACTAGGAGACATGAACGGTTGGGTGGGCATCCAAAATCAGGATACAGAAAGAGTATTAGGTAATTTTGGGGATCCAAGAACAAACTATAACGGAGATAAATTAGTTGGTCTATGCATAGAAAGGGGTCTGTTTATTACAAATACTTGGTTTAGGCATAAAATGATCCACATGTACACTTGGTCCAAAGGAAATAGCCGAAGTATAATTGACTTTGTTGTTGCGGATGAAAGACTTAGAGAGTTAGTCAAAGATACAAGCGTCATGAGAGGTCCTGAATGCAATACTGATCATTACCTTCTGATCTCAAAAATTAACTTAGGTCGGGGTTGGAGAAAAAAGAAACCCAAGAAAGCAAAGCAAACGCGAATAAAAATTGAGAACCTACAGAAACCGGATGTGCGAATAGATTTCCAAAATAAGATAATCGAAAGCATAGATAGGGCAGCATGGGAGGACCGTATAAAACACAAAGATTTAGAGGGCGCCTGGACAATGTTACGGGATATCCTTGTTAGATGCACGATCGAAGTGTGTGGTACCGCATTTGTAGGAAGAAAGTCTGGTGATGCGTAGTGGAATGATGAAATTCAGGCTGCCCAAAAGGCAAAAAGAGAAGCGTACAAGAGAACTATGAACATCGCAGGTCTTGGCAATGAGGAAATAAGTAGACGTAGAAATGATTATAGACGCGAAAACAGGATACTTAAACGATTAGTTAAAGAAAGTAAAGATACAGTTAGAGCAGAAGAAG
>NC_046659.1:65082975-65092154 GCF_010883055.1 Belonocnema kinseyi
GAGGGTTAGCGTTCGCAGATGATAAGGTTGTTATGGCAGAGTCTATCGAAGACCTACAAAGAATGTTAAATAAACTAGATGCAAGCATGAAGAGCATGGGCCACAAAATTAACGCAAATAAAACAAAAACTATGGTGCTCGAAGGAAAGAGTGAGAAAACACTATGCAATATTTTATTAAATGATGAGAGAATTGAATAAGTTGATAAGTTCGTATACCTTGGTAGCTTATTTCCTAGGAACGGGAAGATAGACGAGGAATTAGATAGACGAATAAATGAAGGTAAGAAGGTTATTGGTAGAGCAGGTCCCCTTATCAGAAGTAAAAATATATCAAATAAAGCTAAAATGGCAATACATAAGTCTATATTTTTACCGACTGTACTATACAGTAGCGAGACATGGACTTATCAAGAAACAGGTCAGAGTAAAATTAACGCAATTGACATGAGATTCATGCGCATAATAAGCGGGAAAACCCTAATGGACAAAGTAATTAACGAGATAATTCTAAAAGAATGTGGTGCAGAAGAGAGGCTAGTAGATACATGGGAAAGAAATCGGTTAAGATGGTTCCGACATGTTGAGAGAATGCCAAATGAACGACTAACGAAACAAGTGTATCAAGGTAAAGTAAATGGCAGCGTGTCCAGCGTAGACCGCGGAAAGAATGGTTAGAATGTGCGAATGAGACCCTACTTAGAAGAGACATAAGAAGTCACAGAAACACGAGAGCCTGCATGAAAAAATGCATGGACATAGAAGAAGCTAGAGAAGTATGCCAGGATAGGAAAGTATGGAGGCAAATAGTTAATAAAAAGAGTGTCAGTAGAGTGAATGACGCCTGAAAAAAAGACCTTGGCTATTAATGGACCCAAGTGGGGAACCTTACACAACGACTTCGTGAGGTTCTTCGCTTGGGGTGACTGCTAGAGAGATTGATCAGCAACCTGGGTCGGAGCAGTGTTGCGGAACGAACGTATTATTTACTTAAATAGCACGAGAATTCCGGATCAATCTGAAAAATCTCTATCCCTTCCACACACTACTCCTTTCCCCTGCCGAGTGAGTCACGGCTACACCGAAAGGGAAATGGCTTAATGGTGTAGTAATAATAATAATAATAATAATAATACTGCTGTGGACTATAATGAAAGTAGGAATCAGAAAGTTATTTATCATAGCATGCTACGCTCCAGTTGACAGTAATCCCACAGAAGTAAAAGACGCCTTCTGGGACACTTTAAATGACACAATAAATATTTGTGATCGTGGTGAAAAAATAATTCTGCTAGGAGATATGAATGGATGGGTAGGCATCCAAAATCAGGATACAGAAAAAGTATTAGGTGATTTTGGGGATCCAAGAACAAACTATAATGGAGATAAATTAGTTGGCTTAAGCTTAGAAAGGGGTTTGTTCATTACAAATACTTGGTTTAGGCATAAAGTGATCAACATGTACACCTGGTCCAAAGGAAATAGAGACAGTATAATTGACTTTGATGTTGCAGATGGAAGGTTAAGAGAGTTGGTCATGAGGGGTTCTGAATGCAATACTGATCATTACCTTCTGATCTCCAAAATTAACTTAGGTCGGGGAGGAGCTTATAAAAAATAAAGATATAGAGGGCGCATGGACAATGTTCCTGGATATCATTGTTAGATGTGCGATCGAAGTGTGTGGTACCGCGGTTGCAGGAAGAATGTCTGGTGCTGCGTGGTGGAATGATGAAATTCAGGCTGCCCAAAAAGCAAAAAGAGAAGCGTACAAGAGAACTTTGAACATCGCAGGTCTTAGCAATGAGGAAAGAAATAGACGTATAAATGATTACATACACAAAGAGAGGATACTCAAACGATTAATTAAGGGGAGTAAAGATAAAATAAGAAATCTTTATGCATTTTAAATAACTAGTAATCATTGCGAATCACGATAAAATTACTTCCGTCCATTAATTTGTATGTAACATTATAAACAAAAATTTTTTCTTACTCTCACCTACTAATTTGATTGATTTGTGGCCGATTTTAATGAATGAAAAGTATTTAAATAAATGGTAATTATGAAAATTTAGATAAAAAATGGTTTAAGCTTTATTATTAAATAACAAATTTCACTTTAATTGAAGTGAAATTTCTGTTTTACCTGAATGAATTGGCCATTTCTGAAAAATATAAAATTCATTAAGAATGGACATGTGAGATTCTTGTCCAAAAAAGTGCTTTTTTCCCCTATTGTATGAATTCATTGTTTTTGGACCTTTTTTGATTAAAATTTTAAACATTTATTTCTGTATTATCATACTAAAGGTCATACTTTTTTCCACAATACTTCCAAGTTGCTTAAAAATTCGTTTAATAGTTTTAGAAATATTAAAAATTTAAAAATTGTTATGCCAACATTCAACATGTCAGACAGTGGACCAGGTGAGTCACAAAAAATAAAAAATTGAAGGCATTATTTCGTATAAAAATTAAAAAATGCCAACTGGCGGATCCAATATGGTTGTCATAATTTAACAGTTTCCCTCAGATTTGTATAAAGCATGGTATAATGGGGCTTGGGTCTTTGATTTTGAATTTCCTTTCAAAATTTGAAAATAGTGGATTCCATATTGCAGACACAATTTCAAGATAATTATAGTAGGTTCTCCAATAAGGCATACCAACTAAAAGGCGAAATTCTCTTACTTTTTTCTACGAAAAACTGTCAATTGGGACATTTTTAAAATTTTATCTTCTATAAAGAATTTAATTTATTTACTTGTAACAATATTTCGCAGTTTGTAATCATTTCTGGAACAGCTTCAGTTCGGTTTAATGAGAAGAGGAACTATGGACTTACGATAAAAACTTAAATTAAATAATTTTTTATAAAAATGCGTATAACAATAGAGATTGTTGATCTACGATAATAGGCCGTTATTAAATATCAATCTAGTATTAAGTCTAACCAGTTTTAGATTACTAATTTCGTCTAACATTTAAGTACAACTTGTTAGAATTGGTTTACAAGCATTTTTTCTTATAATTTAGTTAAATATTAATAGAATACAATATAACACAATAGTGAGACATCTTCGCCATTTTTAAAATAAAAAATATATTGTTGAAAATGCTACATTTTTAGTAATCGATTTGTAAAATTATTCATCACAAATATTAATAAATACTTTATCAGGTTATCAATTTTTTTTCTGATTCGAGTATGCCTGATAACAATAAAACATCAATATTAAATATACCCTATTTTTCTGAAAATCAATTAAAAATAAATTATAATTTAATTACAATTTAAAAATCAATTTTTTAATCATTTTTTTACTACCAACTTAATATTTAATAAAATTCTATACAATTTTGGTAAAAACTTCTCAAATATATCCTTCTAAATGCCCTGTTTTTACTTTTTCTTGATATTAGTTTATATGTACTGTTTGCTACTTTTGGGGATCTCCAGGTGCACTATGTGGCGTAATTCCCGTAATTTGTAAAATTTTCAAAAATACTTTTGGCACCAAATGTCTCGTTTTATTAAAACCTAACGACTACTTGCTGATCCTGATATTTCTGATGTATTTATACTGACCCATTTCTAAATTTCTCTTAAAAACTGATAGATCTGGCGCTTTGCCCATGTTCACCTGATACCGGCGCTAACATCTTGATTCTTGAAACACCTGATTTAGTGATTTGCAGGGTCGTTGATTCCACTCAGATCGGATTCGGAAGCTAAGCACAGCACAGAATTCTGACAACAGTGGTTTGTCTCGCATTGAAAGAACGAGTGTTTGGGTAAATCTCGTTCATCAATGGCGACCTGTCGCGAAGCTTGGCACATTAACTCCTTCACAACCATTTACTTGTCAGCAACTTTCACGTCCAATGCTTCGACACTTCTCTTCTTCAATCTACAGAGCAAGCAGGTCTCTTTAAGCCACTTTGTAATTTACTTTCCTCATACAAATCTTCCACGCGTGACTTTGTTGATACACGTGACACATAAGAACAGCATATTTTCCATTCATCACATTTCATCCTACCGTATCCATTAATCATATCAATATTTTGTCTTATTTGCTTCAAAAATAATTTGTTTACTGCAGTTCTGAACTTATTTTCGAGTTCAAAGAATTAGAGAAGGAATGTTTTCTAGGCGTCTACCTCAGATTTGGTTGGTTTCTCAGACAGGTTTTAGGAGACCAACAAATACGAAGTACGGGTTTTTCTATTAAAGCTTTCTATAAATTTGATTTACCGCATAAATTGTTGAATGGATAATGCGCCTGTCACTTACTAACCACATCCAATTATAAACATTAGGATATCGTGACTATGGAACCATATGATACTATATCACTTTCTTTACAAAAGGGAGTTAATTTCACAAGAAATAAGGTTAAGCATGTGTCACCGAGCCATTTTTGAAGGTGGAACTGGATATGAGTATAGTCCCAATAGATTAACTATAGGTCCCAGTATCATCCCCAACTCAAACCCGAAAATAATCATTTTTACCTCAACTTAGAAAAACGTAAATATCTTCTAAACTAAAACCGGTTATAAGGGCCGTTTTCATGTGGCTATAATGTATATGGCAGCGTTCTAAAGTTCTAAACATTTTAATTTATTTTTTATACATTTTAATTCAAGACGAAACCGACTTCATATCCATCCTACAGAGTCTCAAGTTGCCATCTCCATGTAATCAGGCGTACTTTTAAACCCAATGTTCTATCATAAAATCCGACAATTTTTTACACCGATTTTTTTTTTGCATTTCTCAGCGTTAAATCTTACATCAGTTCTAATTACTCCTTCGCGAAAAAGTAAAGAAATTTGCTTCTCATTATCAGTAAAAGCCTTTTTGTGCAAACTACCCAATATTGGAATGCCTCTCCTGTATTAAATTATTATACCATTTAAAGTAATTTCCTTTTCAAAGGTAAGCGTGACTCACTCGGTGAGGAAGGGACTAATGTGGGGGAGGGGGTATGTATTTTTTAGATTAATAAAATTTCTTGCGTTGTTTATTTAAATAACACGCTCGTTCCGCATCACTGCTCCGACCCAGATTGCTGATCAATCTCTCTAGCGACCACCCCAAATGAAGAGCTTTATAAAGTCATCATGTAAAGCTCCCCACTCGGACCCATTAAAATCCAAGATCTTTTCTTTCAGGCGTCATTCACTCCACTGACACTCTTCTTCATGCATTTCTTATAAAATATTTATCGCCACACTTTCCTGTCTCCTCGAGAAAATCGAAAATGGCACCCTATGGTTTTAGGGTAACGATATATAAAAAATGAAAAGCATATGTAACATATGATTTTAATTTACTTTAAAAAGACTTGAACAACAACTAGTTTGAGGTGATAGAATTTTAATTTGATAATCTACCATGAGCATTAGGAGGGAACTTTATCCATAACTATACACAATACAGCTACGTCTATCTTGTAATGAACAACTTAAAACTCGTATACTGTTTTAACAAATGTAGATACAATTAATAAAAATTCTATTTCATAAAGACGTTACTACTAAAATTACAACCTACTGCTAATGAAATTTCATCCCTATAGAAGCTAAGGGTGGTGAGTAGAAGAGACTCTTGCATTCGACAAATTATTTCAACGGAAGCACATCTTTTCAATTTTCAACATAAAAAAGGAATGACGAACACTATATGAGAGTTTTTACTTTGGGGTAAGGTTGGACCGTAAGACATAAATAATTTGAAATCTACGATTTGCAATCAATTTCTAATTTTTTTGGTTGTTTAAAACATCTCTGAGAACCAAGCAAATCGTGTGCGGAGACTTAGGAATAATTCCATGTAAGTAAAAAAATGAATGCATAACGGTTCCATTTTTAACTTCTTTATAGCGGTTTATGCATAAAAATAAGCTTTAATTATTACATAAATTCCAAATTTGTATGTTTGATATCATTCCATTACAACCCAAACGCGATATTTTACCAAGCCGTTTTTATTGGCTGAAAATTTCTCTGAATACAAGATGCATCTCCTATTAAAATGGTTTGTCCCGAAAAATTGAAAACTTGCTTCAAAAATATACAATAAACCACAAATGAAAAAAAATAAAATACATAAAATATAACAATACATGAAATCTAATAACACTTTTATATTTCTCGAGTTTCAGTCATTGATACTCAAAAATATGTAAGTATAATCAAATACTTTTATTAATGCATATCATCAAAACTTTAAAAAAAGGAACATAACAGTTTGAAAAAAAACACTCACTAATGAGCTAAAACAATAATTTATTATATATGTCAATATATGTCATTGTTTCAGAGCTCGAAACGTAAAAAACATTGAAAACGGCATCTTCATGAAGGAACAATCTGTAATTAACTACAATAATAACTTTTATATTTGAAGAAATGTATTCATTAATATTCTTTAGGATTAAATAAACAGAATTTCTGTTTCATGAGTCCAGAGCTACGAAAGTACAAAACAAATGTTAAGTTAGGAAATTGGTAGTTTTGACTAAAACCAAAATTTGACCTTACAGTGTACCTCGCGATATTGACAATAGGTTAGTTTTTCGAATCAACCTTTCCACAGTTCAATTTTGTTACCTGATATCTCGAAAGAAACTTTTTGTTTTTATTTCAAATTCATTATTTAATTCTAGAAACTGTTTTTTTTTCTCCTAGATAATTTCGGTTTTGTCAGTTAGGTTGTAATGGAATGACAACCTTGAACATTGAAAATGATGATGATGAGATTGCAGACAATATTTTGTTTTTATTTTATCTTGATTCTTGATTTATAAAAGTGTAGTTTCGAGGCAGTAATTAGACTTACTTAGCGAAGAGTTGCATCTATTAGAAATGAAGTTGACGGTAAAATAATCGAGGCAATAATAAGCGAGAAAAAATGTTTCTTTTTCTGGAAAATTGGCACTTAATTGGAGTAATGTGGGGCTATTACAAACGTTGAGTTTCTCGAAAGCAGAATCATCGTGCTAAAGTCGATGTTGAAATGTACCTCTTCTGCCCAGCTCAAAGTTTCTGGTGCACCGCTCAGCTATAAATTATGTCGGGCAGTATTGCTCGTAACTACAAGATGTGTCAGATTTAATTCGGTACGCGCATAATTAGTGTGGTACAGCGGTTTCGCTCTGCTCGCAGCACCTGCTTCGCAAATCTTTCTATGTTCTGTTACTTCGACTCTGCTTCGAGAATCCTCCCCCTTACTCCACCCACAAAACCCTGTTCCCATCAATCCTTTCGAAATCTTTCGCGACAATCTCAAACTTTCCTCGGTACCAAAACAACAGTCAAGTTATAAAACTACTTTTCTCTAGCCCTATTTTATTATATTTTGGCTATAGACCACATTCAATAAAGTTGATCAAGGGTACGCCTTGTAGGTATGGTTAATTAATTTATTAATATGGATCAGAGAAATAAGTGATGTATTGTATGGAAAATTCAGAATCCTCATCGTACCAAAAAAATCAACTATATGCCCTCTTGTTTCAATAATCACTTGCTTGTTTTAAATAGCTATTTGTGAGACAAATGCGAAAGTAGGAAATTGCTAACGAGTGCGAAAAGCTGAAGGAAAATGCTGCAATCGCACGAGTAGAAATTACCTGTGCTCAATTGGGTGATCCAAAAAATCGAATTTCAAAATTCGAGGATCGATTACCCCTATATTTTTCGTTTTACAGAAAAGGCAACTCCGTAGTTTGTTCAAATTGGTCAATATTAACCATTGCCCCCGGCTTTTGAAATTATCATGAAATTTTAAATTGAAAATACTCAGTTTTTGTAAAAGTGGAAAAAATATGTGCTTGTGATTAACAGTTGTAAAATAAAATTTAGTTACTTCTTAAGGAATGTTCAAAAAATATTTTTCAAACAATAAATTTTAAGTTTAAATCCCCTTATCCCGTTGTGTTGTGATCGGAATATGTCCCAAGAAATGGAAAATATCAGTTTTATGTCAAATTCATGCTAAAGACGGTATTGAAAACAGTTATTATTAATTATTTTTATTTTATAAGTGATAAGTTTCTAAATATCTTCAAACTAATTTTCAATTATTCAAGCGCAAATAATATATGATGCAGACGGAATACTGCGATGTTGAACACGATGGTCACTGAGGTTAGGGATATAATTAAGAACTTGAAAAAACGGTAAGGCTGCCGGGGTAGACGGTATTAACGCTGAAATGCTTAAACACGGTGGCGAGTGCAAACCATAGAGTCATAGACTGTGCGAATTGATAAATTTATGTTTCGAGATGAGAGACGTCCCAGACGTTAGGAAAAAAGCGGTTATTGTACCAATATACGAGAGAAAGGAAGATAAAAGCGACTGCAATAATTACAGAGGGATTAGCTTCTAAGTACCGTAAGCAAAATATACTCAAAAATACTTATTCGTAGGGTAATGAAAATAACAGAAGCAAAGATATATGAAGTCCAAAGTGGGTTTATGCCAGGAAAGTCAAGTACGGATCAAATATTTAGCTTAAGGCAGATAATTTTGAGAATAGGAAAAAAAGTTTTCTGTGCATTTGTTGACCTAGAAAAAGCTTTTGACACGGTAGATAGAAGTAAACTTTGGGAAGTCCTGAAAGAGCATAGAGTCCATGGATGGCTCCTACAAGCTATAAAAACAATATATACAGGTAGCAAAGCGAGTTGAAGTGTGAATGGGAAATTGAGTGACTGTTTCGATATTATTCAAGGAGTTAGACAAGGATGCGTTACGTCTTCATAGTTATTTATATTATTTATGGACTAGTGTTTAAGAATGGGTCTTTTCAACGAAGAGGGCGTGGATCTCGAAACAGTAAGGGTACGTGGGTTAGCGTTCGCAGATGATAAGGCTGCTATGGCAGAATCAATCGAAGATTTACAAAGAATGTTGAATAAAGTAGATGTAAGCAAGAAGAGCATGGGCCTCAAAATTAACGCAAATAAAAGAAAAACTATGGTGTTCGAAAGAAAGAGTGAGAAAACACTATGCAATATTTTATTAAATGATGAGAGAATTGAACAAGTTGATAAGTTTGTATACCTTGGTAGCTTATTTCCTAGGAACGGGAAGATAGACGAGGAATTAGATAGACGAATAAATGAAGGTAAGAAGGTTATTGGTAGAGCAGGTCCCCTT
>NC_046659.1:65092254-65103082 GCF_010883055.1 Belonocnema kinseyi
CGCAATTGACATGAGATTCATGCGCATAATAAGCGGGAAAACCCTAATGGACAAAGTAATTAACGAGATAATTCTAAAAGAATGTGGTGCAGAAGAGAGGCTTGTAGATACATGGGAAAGAAAACGGTTAAGATGGTTCGGGCATGCTGAGAGAATGCCAAATGAACGACTAACAAAACAAGTGTATCAAGGTAAAGTAAATGGCAGCGTGCCCAGAGGTAGACCGCGGAAAGAATTGTTAGAATGTGTAAATGAGACCCTAGTTAGAAGAGACATAAGAAGTCACAAAAACACGAGAGCCTGCATGAAAAAATGCATGGACATAAAAGAAGCTACAGAAGTATGCCAGGACAGGAAAGTATGGCGGCAAATAGCTAATAAAAAGAGTGTCAGTAGAGTGAATGACGCCTGAAACATAAGACCTTGGCCACTAATGGACCCAAGTGGGGAACCATACATGACGACTTTGTGAGGATCTTCACTTGGGGTGATTGCTAGAGAGATTGATCAGCAACCTGAGTCGGAGCAGTGTTGCGGAACGAACGTGTTATTTACATAAATAACACGAGAATTCTGGATCAATCTGAAAAATCTTTATCCCTTCCACACATTACTCCTTTCCCCCTCCGAGTGAGTCACGCCTACCCCGAAAGGGAAATGGCTTAATGGTATAATAATTGTAATATGCTTAGAACATTCTCCCCCTGTAAATGATGAGAAGTGATTATTTTTCGGGATAAATTATACAGTTTATGAATGTCAAGAGTAATATTTCTTATTTAACATATATGGCAATTATTTAATCCATTTTTAATTTTTGAATAATTTATTCTGCTGTATATCGTAAAGAGAGTAATCCGTTTTTATGAAGTACATTCTGCAAATATTTAAAAAATGTTCATTTGTATGAACAATTTTTCGCCCTATAAATCTCATTAATATACTATTTTCTTGAATTAATTATGAAGTTGATGAGTGTTAAAAGTGAAATTTTTTAAAGACCATTCTGTGTAATGAAAAAATATAAAAATTACCAAAAGATTTTATTTTCCCATTAAAAATGTTTTTTATTTGAAATGGCATTATTATTAATATTAGTTTAATTGTTACAATTATAGAAAGACTTTTTTTCAAAGATCTGATTCTTGGCACATAACTACCTTAAAGTTCTTTGGCTTTTCAACAACACATTTTGATCTCGCGCATTTTATTTTAGTTTTAAATTGGTTAATTTCAAATGCGTGCTGAGATATCAATTTTAAATTGTCACAAAGTTTGAATCGACAAATATTTTTACAAGTGCAATCTTTTGTAAAGCATCTCTGATAATGTGAAATGTTTTAAAAAAGTATATTGAAAATAGCTTTATATATTTTTTCTGTTTTTGAATAGTAAAATTTTTAAAAAATGTCTAAAGGCTTTTTTATTTATAGTGTTTAATATAACAAATAAGAATAAAAAAATAGATTAAAAAATGGTTTTTCTTTGAATTTTTGTCAAATGTGCTAAGATGATGTATAATTCCAAGTTTAAATAAGAACACAATTTTTTTTCGACTCTATCAGGCAAAGAGAGACAGATCATATAGATTCGAAAAAAGTCCAATGCATTTTTTTGTTGTTAAATTTTTGAAACCTAAAATTTCTTCAGCGCGAATAAAAGAAACATGGTATTATTATTTAAAGGTTTGCACAATTGTAAATTGTGTTTTCTAGATGATTTTCTCGTTTTAAAATCTATGAAATTGTTTTTCCTTGTTTCCAATGCTAATACACATTTTTTTTAGCTCAAAACAAGATACTATATTCTGTAAATTATAAGATTTTAGTTACATGTCATGTGTAGCCTTTTCTAAAGATAAATGTGAAAATCGTGTAACGGAAAACGCAAGAAAGGATTTAAATTTCACCAAATAGGGATTCAATTCAAAATTGAATACCTAATGTCTTCGTGAATAAAATTGATCAACCACAAAATTCCAAACTTTAAAAATGATACAAATTGTTCATAAATGTCTTTGCTCGAATTGGGTAACATTTATCTAATTTATATTATGTATTCTATTTGTATAATTCCATTACCTATAATGTTTCTACTTACTTTTTTAGAAATTACTCTGATAATTTTTGGATAAATCTTTCCAAGTCATAAATTTCCAAATCTGAATATTCCATATATCTAGATCCCTTTTGCGCTTCTTCGTGGGTATCGTGGGGATAAATCTGACACTCGGAAGAACGATGGCTGTCGACGTTGGCTTTCAGCGCCAATTAAAATGTCCTTGCTAAACGAGCTGAAGAAGACGCAAGTTGCAAGATTGCCGAGAAAGAGGGGAGAAAATGAAGGAGATGCAAATATGTTGATCATATTTCTCAAATATTGGCTCTGCTATTGAAATGCATCATTAAAATACATTCTTCAAATTATGACAATCAGAATAAAATTAAACAACAGTCTATAGTTAAAACAACCCTTCTATTCATGTTTAATAACCTAATCAGCATAAACCTATAAAATGAAGACCTATCTTTGCAAAAAAAAAAATAAATTGAAAATATTTAATCAATTAAAAAACTCACCTTGCAGTAGTTTTCCTACAGCATCATCCAAAGAAGAATTTGCATTATTCGAGGGACCAGCATTTCCCTCTCGATCCAAATTGTTGTGTGATTCCATATTTCTTAAAATGGAAATGGTATTCTTCAAAAACTGCTGAAGAAATCAGTCAGATCATTCTTAAGATACCAATCAATATCGAATTGAATAAAAAATAATAGCACTTCTTCACGAAATTATTAATAGAAAATGACTTCGAAATGGTTATAAACATTTATAATTTTCTGGGTAATACTTCACATTTCGGAAGAACTTTCCTAACTTTTCTTTCTTTTCTTGTCGATTCTAATCGCATATCACGCAATGGTTCGATAGCTCTCGTTCACCTCGTAAAGTTTAATTAATACCGGGTTATCGGTTGAATGTATCGACTCGTGGAATTCATCGCATGATGGCTTTCCACGCTTCGCTTGACTCTCGCGCACTGATCACACTGCACAACCCGGAAGATTTTTTTTTCGATTCTCATATGTGCCCGTGGGATAACCAAGGGTTCTTATCTTTCTCCGGGAAGGATTCCTTAACTAGCTTTTGATTATCGCTGTAATTTTCTTGATTGAGTTCATCCTTTGACCCGAGTTGAGAGAATCGGTGCTTCTCGAGTGAGGAGAGATTGGATTAGGAAGAGCCGGATGACACGGAGAATCTGGGAGGTTCTACTGGCGAACTGAGAGACACACCGGGACACATCAGGCACCCACACACGTGCAAGGCAAAAAAAGACAAGTGCGCACACGTGGACCAACACAGGGCAAACTAAGAGATGGAAGATCAGGGAGGCGGTTCCGTGGACCACCTCTCTCTGGTGGGAGCTCCACTTCTTCTTCGATTCTAGAGCCGTGGCTTCGGCCTACCTATGCCCAGCTCGCCAGGTCGAGTAAGGTATGTCTACTGTTAGAGACTTTAATGGTGGTTGATGGTTGTTCCAAGTCTCAGAGTCGCTTTCTTAACTTGGGATAAACCTAGGTATCGTTTTTGGAATTAAATTCACGAGCCTGATGGTTTAAATTTGGCTTTATTTCAAAATTGATGTAGAATATATCATTTTCTTCAGTTTTTGATCAATGAAGGTCATTAGAAACCATCGATAATGTTTGTAAACTATTTCAAGACCCCCCCTCTCCACAAATTGATGACAAAAATTAATTTAAAAATTGTTGAGTGTGATGACTGAAGTTTGTTATGATTAAGGATTGATTATGGAATAATATGATTAAGCATTGTACATGGGACTTGATATTGTCATGATTTTTCCCCCTCTGTGTCATCCTGATAATAAAGCTTGCCAAATATCGTCGTTGAATATGATCCTCAATTTGAAATCGTCGATCCAAGTCTCAGAGACTCAGAATATTGTTTTTGGAAAAGAACTGATGAGTCTGATGGTTTAAATTTGGTTTCATTTCATTAGAATGGATCTAGACTATATGATTTCTTAAATACCTGATCAATGAAAGTCATTAGGAACCCATCGAAAAAAAGTAAAACCTAATGCAAGATCCCCCTGCAAATTGATGAGAAAATTGCCGAGTGTTATGATTAAGCATTCATGTGATGAGGGATTTTACATGAGACTAGATCATCTTTGTTAGTACCTAATGGAGCATGGTCATTAATGACCATTAGAATGTAATTTTTTGCATTTTGTAATGATTTTTTTCTGCTCATCACTATCCTGATCATTAGATTCGCTAAATATCTTCACTGAAAGGTCTTGAACCTCAAATCGACAATCCAGTCTCAGAGTCGCTTCTTAACTTGGAATAAACCTAGGCATCGTTTTTGGTAAAGAATTGATGATTCCGATGGTTTAAATTTAGTTCTATTTAAGATTGATCGAAGCTTTATCATTTTTTTTTGCCTAATTAATCAAGGTCATTAAAAACAACCGAAATACATTGAACCCTAATCCAAGACCCCCCCCCCCCCAGATGAATGGAAACTATTGATGGAAAAATGGCTGAGTGTGATGATTGAAGTTTGACGTGCTTAAGAATTGTATATGAAATTAATTATCTTTGTTTGTACCTATTCAATCAAGGTAATTAGTTAATATTAGAATTTCATTTTCCAGCCATTTTTTCTTATTTTTGTGCTCAGCTTCCTGATAATTTATAGATTTGCAAAATCTTTTTGTTCCCGGGCAGAAATTTTCCTAATTGAAGTTGGGTTCTTATAGGGCCCCATCAGAATTTCTAGTTCAGAAAAAAACAAATGGGGGTCCTTGCAGGTGCTAGTCAAAAATCCGAAGCCGGCGTATGGGCATAGAAAATTAAAAATTCTGATACATTAAAAATGGTTTGACAATATAATAAACAATAACCCGTTTATGTTTTTTATCGTATTTGGCTATATTTATTTGTTAAATTCTTAAATTACTTTGTAAAAAAAGTAGAATAGTATCGAAAAGTTATGTGATAAAATAACACCAATTAATTAAATGTGTCTATTCTTTCTAATTTTTTTATCAATTAAATTTTAATATTGAAAAATTTTAGAACTATACTATAGAGCCTCGTAGAGGTCACTTCGAATGAAGTTTATCGATTCGGCCGCAACTAATTTTCCTCGCTACAGCCCGATTAGAAACGGGAAACCCATCAGAATCATACTAGGACCCTTTCGAAATTTCTTCACGGGTTAAATGATCTTAAATATCGAATCGTCCATCCAAGTTTTAGAGTCGCTTTTTAACTTTGAATAGACATATGCATTGTTTCTGGAAAAAAAAACAATTGTTAAAAAAAATGGGCGATTGTGATGATTGAAGTTTCATGTGATTAAGGATTGTGTATCGACTTGATCATTTTTATGTTAGTATCTAATCAAGTAAGATCATCAAGAACTATTATAATTTCAACTTTTTGCCATTTTTAATGATTTTTGTGATTATCATCCTGATAATTTATATGTTTGCTAAATATTTTCATTCAATGATCTTGACGATGAGAAAATACTAGCAAGGTCTAATGAGATCGGGAACTATATAAAGAATCAACTGAAAACGAATCCAAGTTTCATAACCCAAGAAATAGAATCAACTATAACTTTAAATGATGCAAAGGATGAAATTCTACTATAACGTGATGAAACAAGCACTATCCAATAGAAATCAATTGATAATCCCCTATCTCCACAAATGAAACCACAAAGAAAATCCAATCTTTTTTTATTTTAGTATTGACTAAATGTGGTTATAATTATCAATGTTACTTTTTAAATATATATTTTTTTTTTAATTGAGGGTTTTCTGTGATTCTTTATTTCTAATATTTCTTCTGATTACATGATTTTTCGGTTTGTAAAAAATCTTCGAATGAGCACCTTTGTTCCGAAAGATTATTAGAAGCTATTGCTAAACCCACACCAGAATAAGAAAATAATTTCAGTGTTCTTCAACGACAATTCTATTTCTCATTGGTGGTATTTAAATTCTGGTTAGTATAGGTACATATATGCATCTTGGTAGTGATGTGGTATTTGGAAGATATGAAAGAAACAAACTTCTGCTCCGCGGATTATTGGAAAGTATTAAATGAAAACTAATCGAAAATCAACTGACACGCACAACTGAACATTATTCATACTCATTACCTTATACAAAAATCTCGTTGTGATATTTTCGAATTACCTGGTTTTGGAAACGTATATAAATATTTATCATTGACTAAATAAGCCTTTAGAAACTGTGAAGACCTATTGGAAATCAAATCAATACACACACACACAAACACACTGATAATAAGCAATACTAATTAGAGTCTTATTTTTTGAAAAGCTTAATGAGATCTAAGAAATAACTTTTGATCACACAAAATAGTAGAAACCAAGCAACAAATGGAAAATAATAAAAAAAATCACATCCGAACAATCATATTTGATCACAAAGAAAAAATTTTTTTAATGATTGTTCTTTCTTATTTTCTGTTACTCAATTACACGGAAAAAATTTATCCATAAAAGAGTCACGAACTTGTAGCTAGGTCTCAGATACGGGATACAAAAATTAAATATTAAATCCTTGTTTCTATGAAAAGTGTATGGATAAATTTAGAACTTTTTTACGAATAGCTCGAATTTCCTACGAACAGTTCCTGAATATTTTATACTTAAATATGAAAAGGGAAAAGTTTTATTTGTGCGATTTAATTTATATTTATAAATTAGTACAACTCGAGGATTTGAAAACTCGAACTCAACAGTTTCTAAACATAAAACATGAGTGCGTAAACACGCGCAGCCATCGAGGCTGAACCATGTAGGTATAATAAAAATTCTAGCCACTCATTTGACGAATTCAAACACACATTCGCGTGCACATATGCGCATCGAACGGGTGGGTGTCAGTTTGTGCGGGCCACGTAAAGACGAACCTACGTGCTAGGCCCCAGATTTGTCGTGTAAGCTCGTGAGTGCTCTGTGAAACTTTTCCCAATCACTCATAATATTTTTGTAATTATTTGAGGAAAAAAGAGTGATGAGCGGTTTTAGACTTGTCATATCGAGTTCGTCAATTCTTTCTCAAAATTCGCAGATTATTTACGAAATTACATCAATGTCCAATGCATTTTTCTCATATCCGAGACCTAGCTACTAATTCGTGACTTTTTTACGTATACATTTTTTCCGTGTAAAAATCTTGAGCAATCATTTGGTATATAGAAGATTTCCAACACACAATTTTTGAGCATTACTTAAGATTTATCTATACTTGGTACATTCTTAGGTATCTTATCAATTAAAGTCACACTGAATTTGGTGTCCAAATAATGATAATAGACAAGTCTCTAATACTTCTATTATACTAGTGTATTAGCAGGGCGACACAAGCTTCTGTCATTCTAATCTAACTTAAGATTGATCAGCGCTGGAGATGCTGGAGATATTGAGTCGTTTGATAAAATAATTTACAACTATGATGATTTAAGTTCCACATAATTTAAGATTGATCCTTATTTACTCAATTTTTCTATGTCTTGTGAAAGTGACCATAAAATTGTTATCCAAATGATATAAGTTGAAGTTAATCTATAAAAGAAGATATATCTATAACTTTCAGTAATTTTGAATTTTTACTCAATTTACCTCATTGAAATAACATGTGGAAAAATTCAAATCGATATTGGATCCTCTCTATTTAATATATCAAGTTATACAATTGAATCATCTACTATGAGGGAAATAATTTGGAATCAATTTTCTGTTTAACGTGGAATAAGGACCACTCTAATCTATACAATATTTCATTTGAATTTTTTATAACAATTTATCTTTAGATTTGGCCCCATGAAATTATATAAGCCTTCAAAATATTTAGACTTGAATTCTTTCAAAGTTTAGATTTTTTAAATTAAAGCTCTATCTTCCTTTTATATTACTATTACCTGGGTATCCTAAAAAGCTTGAAAAAATGTTGATAAATTAAGAAGAGGCTATAGGTACTAACAATTAAACGTCTACTATTATAAATTTGAAGAGAATATTCTTTTTTATGAGCTGTTATAATTAGGAATTTTAAGAGCATGAAATAGTGTTAAATTCGCTAAGAAAATATTGATTAAAGTTGAAAAATCGTTGGTATAAAATACTTCCGCGACTATCGTTGATGCAGTAAGTGATAAATGTTAATAATTATTGCTACCAATAAAATGCATTATAGTATATTATTTAGTCGAATTTCGTGTTAGCTGTGCATACATTTACAAAAAAAAAGATTTTCGGTGCCTATTATCTCTGTTATTTACTAAATGAGCGTAAGTCTGATATAGAGATCGGACAGCACGAACTACACCCACGTCTGAATTAAATCTGGACTAGACCTGAGAATCGTATATTTCATTTCTCACCGACAGGCGCATTAAACTAGTCTCGTAGCTGCAGCCTAATATTGCGAAAACACATAAATAATGACAGATGTTGCAGTCACTTCTGTTGAAATGTTAAATCAAGTGACTTTATAATCCTGAACAATGTAAAGTCCCTTCACACAAAAACCCAGGGTCTCAAAACGTTGCAAACAGTTGACGGCTACATTATGTAAGAAATGAAAACTAACCATTATTTGCAACATTTAAGGCAATTTACTAGCTCAATTTGATACTTAGGCATTTTGTGTGTTTGCACTATTCTACAATTATTCTTCTTACATATATATGTAGCTATATTTCTTGATAACAACCCAAGTTATTTGATTTAATTAGTGTAAAATGATCCAATTTGAGGTCAGTAACCAGAATAATTTCAACTTCATTGAATTGGGAGATACGTTTCTATGGTTCTAGGGAATACCAGAGAATATTGTATTTTCTGCTAAACCTTATATATTTAAAATCACATCTGACACGCCTCTTTTTAGTATTGGTTGATTAAATCAAAATTATGAATCGCTCGTTAATTTAAACCTTTTTTTTTTAGTTAGCAGTGAAGTAATAATAAATTTGATAAGTCAGTAAGTATGTTCCCTTAGGTGCGCGGGTCAACCCTAGCAAAAGTACCATATATGATATTCGAGTTCAGCACAAACTATACGGAGTGAAATCTTGCGAGTATATGAGTGAGGGTCTTTGATCATCCACGAAAGCCGCCACACGGCATTGACCGTGGGTTATATATGCACATGTATGGTGCACTGTCTTTGCTAGCTCACTCATTTATTAAATTTGTTGTATGTATAATTAGGAGTATGCGAGAAAGAATACGGAATTACTGAAGACGCAAGTGTTCCCAAAGACCAAATACGAAACTTTCAGGAACACATATTCGATCATTTTTATCCAGGAACTGGGACTTTTTCTAAATAATGTTATTTGAAAAACAAATTTCGCATATCTAATTTCTAATATTTCTAAAACACAGTTGGTGAATTTGGACATGGAGATCGCCGTATAATCTATTCTATAGGATCAGTAATATCCTCAGGAATTCGAATTCGTTCGTAAGCTTCGGATCACTTTGACTGATTTCTGTTTTTACATTTCCAAATGGTTTTGTAGTTACTCCATTATGTTTCATAGCAGCAGTGAATTCAAATTTAGCCGACGGCGAACAATAATATTGATTTCACCAAGCCGGAATTTTGCTCTTCTTGAGGTAAACATCCCGAGGCGCACGTGGCGCCAGGATGTGCAATGTGCATTTTTTTGCAAAAGTTTTGTCTTGAAATAAGTTTCCTATACAAGCAGAAGTGCCCGGAATAAAAAAGAATTCTTAGTTTCTTTTAGGTGCGAGTCACCTTAGTGTTGACAGTTTTCAATCTCTCTGGGAGTATATAATCAAGTCAGTCATATCTGTAGCAGCTTCAAAATATCTTCATTCTTAAGCTTATCAACGATCATTGATTTAATTTTCAGTATCTTTCTGCATCTGAATATTCAAAGAGTTCATACTCAGAAAAATTGTTGTTTCAAATTAAAGAAACGGTTTTTTTTTACCTTTAGATTTAGACGGCTGGGATTTGAGTCTAAAATTTTATGACATTGATAAAGTTCGGTGAAAACGTGACACTAGGGGTTTTCGGGATCACTCATCATGAATCTGGGGTCAGATTTGATAAATTCACACACCCCCACTCCACTCCTTCTCACCAAAGTTTTCATTTTTTTGTATTTCTAAAGTCCTATCAGAGAAAGTATTAGATTTATGTAAAATTTGATCCCCTGTTTTTGTCAAATGTCTACGTTTTGAGACCCCCCTGAACCCAAAAAACAGGTTTTTACTAATGTGTCTGCCTGTATGTCTGTATGCTGTACGTATGTATGTCTGTCTGTGAACTCGATAACTTTTGAAAATTTTAGTGTATTAGATTGTCCTTTGGTATCCTTGTTCAGTGTCCCAAACTAAAGGTCAAGTTCGTTAGCCAGCCATTTTGGATAAAAATTCAAAAAGTGAGCACCTTTTAAATATTTTTGAGACGATTTTTTCCAAATTCAAGAATTCTCTGTACGGTTATACATAGTATTTAAAAAGTCGGACAATTTATCTAATGACTTTTTTCCTCAAATCAAAAATTATTAACGGACGATATGAAAAAATGGCAAGAGAAGAAAAAGTTTGATTTCTAAATGCCCTAGAAGATTATCATAATAAATTTTTGAATTTTCTTGATAAATAAAAAGTTCAAATTTTCACAGTATACAAATAATGGAAAATCCAGAAGTTACATTTTTTCATGCAACATTTTTACAGTATTTCAAATATTCTTAAATATAATCAT
>NC_046659.1:65103182-65111120 GCF_010883055.1 Belonocnema kinseyi
ATTTTGAAGCTAAAAAACGGTAAGGACAATGAAGCTTCGTCTGTTTTAATACCAATGCAAGTTACGGATTATAATAATATACATATTTATGGGAATGATATTAAATTTCAGGGATAAACTCGGGTACAAAGCATGAGATACGTGATGAGAATGTGTTCGTTAAAGCCGAATGAGCTTTAACAAAAGAGAATTCACAATCACCAAATTTCTATTGTCGATGCTTTCACCAGTAGTTGTAAAAAGTATATGCACAAAGATCGACCGCGTAGCGCGAGGTAAATACATTATCGAGCGCAAAGCGCGAGAACCAAAAGTCGCGCGCCTTAGGCACGCCCAAATTTGCGAGCGAAGCGAGCCGCGCGCGATGAGAATGTGCCCGCAAAGCGGGCAGATTTTTTATATTTTCGTATATTTGTGAAATTATTTTTCTTCTTTTTCTTTGAATTATATAATTAGATCTCGTATTTCACTGAGTTAAATTGTTATGCTTCATCTTTATTTTTTACAAAAATTTACATGAATCAAGGCAGAATTTGTTTCGTATGATAAATCTTAAAATATGGATCTATACATAGAGCGACTTGACAAATTTTACATTCGTAACTACACAGAAAAAAAGTACTTAATTTAAGTCGCAAATTCGGCTTATTTTAAGGTGTCACAAAAAGAAGCACAGGCAATTTGAAATTAAGAATGACATCTGAACATTAAATTAAGGGAATTAGATTCCTGAAATTCAGGAAATTAGATTCCTGAAATTCAGCTCGGGACTACTTGAAATTCAGGGAGGCGTGATCTGAAATTCAGGTATGCTCGCTCTTCAATTAAGAATATATGTATACTGAAAGCTAGTGTAACCTTAAATTAATACACTATCCTGACTGAAATTAAGGGTAATATTCTAACTAAAAACCAGGAATTTCTCAAGCCCTACCGACACTCATCAGCTGTTCTTATATAACAGTTATTCGTTTTATAAAATATACAAGTTAGGTTCAAACTTGTAAGAAAATACAAGAAAAGTAGGAAAGATGGAAGAAACGGTATATTGGGGGCAGGTGCGGTCCAAAATCTTCAGATAATTGCGTTCCATAATGTATTGAAAGGGCGCTCACGTTGCGAAGTAAAAAGTTTGGTAATAATTTAATTATTTTGATGGGTTTAATAATCCAAATATTGGCTGATTCAGGTACTTCCTTAATTCAAGTCAAATCTGAAATTAAGTCGAATATAACTTTAAGTATTTATTTTTACTGTGTACTTCGATGCCTTATTTTGCTCATAGCACATAAGTATCACTTACGTTCTACTTTCTTCTGATGTTCAATCTCTTTATAGGAAACTGCCTACCAGTAAATCGAAGAACACCGGACTGACATGTATGTTCGGACTTTCGAAGTCTGTAGAATCAAGCTTCCATAAGCTTTTTACCACTTCTAAACGAAAGTTAGGATAAGAAATATAGTTACTAGTTTGTATCGTGTATAATTTATGGGGATTACGCAGTACAGAATCGAGTAAATGGAAAATAGCTTTCCGATACCTTTTCTTTGAATTTTCTAATAGTTTCAGCTAAAGATAGTTGTCTATCTATGTCGTCAACACCTTCCATTTTCAATAATAAGGCTTTATAACAAATGAGCTGCGATGTCACCAGAAATTCCCAATCCGCATTTCTCATAATCAGTATTTGATCCAGTGTAAGTAATAAATCCTAACAAAATTCCAGTTTTACAATCTACTAATTTAAAACATTTTAACGAACCACAAAATGTTAGACCAACGAAATAAGCAACCACGCATGCGCACTCGTTCAGTGGGACCACGTGCACATGTGTGCAAGTTCATTTCCCTATGGTGGTTAAGGGCATGTGATACTTACAGTTTTACAGTTTCCCCGGCTTTTTTCCACAAAAATATACGTGTTTAGAAACTGCATTCGGAGATGCTATAAAATATCATAACGGGCGTCCCCTGACTCTTTTTTGAGGGATAATAACAAAAAAAGTTTATTGTGCTAAATAAAAATGTTATGCATATGCATTATTTTGAGGTTACGTCGTTTTTCATCTCTGCCTTTCCGATAATCTGGAAATTATTTATGAAATAAACTTTTTTCATTGGCTGCAAACAAGGTTAGTTCCGGGAGATTAGTTACTATGTTTATTTGTAAGTCCAAAGTTTTTGGCCAAAAATATTGTGTAGTTTGGAAGTAACGCTCGGGTGAATTATAACACACATAACCTCGAAATATACACGCACGTTGTTAGCAATATCAAAAAAATTTTGATAAAAAACACAAAAAAAGTGTGCGGGGACGTCCGTTAGCATGTTGGCTTTCATGTCCCAAATTTTGAAGGAAAAATATTTCTTATCCTAGGAAAAAAGCCGGGGGAATCTAACACTGAAAAAATCGATACTATTTCCTAAGCGTTATGTAAATTAATCACATTTTGCTAAATTAAAACTTTTTTTAATTAACCTACAAAAAAGTGTGTGGGGACGTCCGTTAGCATGTTCGCTATCATTTCCCAAATTTTTAAGACAAAATATTTATTATTCTAGAAAAAAAGCCGGGGGAACCTAAAACTGGTAAAATCGACAATTTTCTAAGTATCACATGCCCTCAATACCGGTGAACTCGCGTGATCCGTTATCTTTATACGCAATGTTTAAAGTAATCAAACTTCTGTCAATAAATATCATGGATAACTAGGTCCATCGAATTCTGGAGGATTGGGATCTACAATGTCTCATCAACACCTTCAAAAGTCAGCATCCAAATCTTAACCTCAAATGTATACGTAAACACACATTTTAAAACTTTGATGCCTATATAAAATGTAACAACATTTCTATTTTCAGATTCCGGACAATAAATAAGGATATTCCGATTATTTATTCTGTATATATAATATTTTTATTTTATACGTTTAATCAATTATACGTAATTTATGGTATTTTTTATCAGTATTATATAGCGATTTTTGTGTTCTTAAAAATTGAATCGGTTGTAAAAAAAACTGCTTTGTAGAAAAGTCATTGGCTAATTTATTAAATTGTAATTTAAATTGACTTTTATTTCTAATTAACTTGCTTCTATCACCGAATATAATTAGTTAAATTAATTTCTTTATTCAATGATATTTATCGAAATAATAAGTTGCTTTGAAATTAAACTTAGTAATAATGACCATTTAATGAATTATTAAATGACTTTTATCTACAAAATAGTTATTTTTTGCGACTGATTCAGGTTTTGAGAGTAAAAATAAGAAGCTTTTTGACCTAAACAATATTTAGCAACGCCGACAAAACTATTTTTTTTGTACAACAAAACAATTTATTTGGGACAAAAAATAATTTGGCTGACCTTACAAAAGTATTTTGTAAGGTTCAGAAACAAATTTTCTTAATTCAACAAAATATTGTATTGGGGTGACAAAAGAATTTTGTTGTCTCAACAGAAAATTTGGTTATGCTAAAAAAACAGTTTTTTTGGCCAACAAAAGGTCTCAATAAAAAAATTTTGTTAGGCCAAAAAAAATAGTTTTGTTGTACGGAGAGCAACAAAATTATTTTGTTGAGCCAACACATTTTTTTTGTTCCAGCCAAACAGGTTTGTCAGTGGCATACTTCAGAGGCTTTGACACTTTGGGGTTTTGCATGCGATATGATAGAAAAGCATGGTTCTTATTTGTATTTAATAAATATTTTTAAAAAGAATGTCTATGCTTCCATCTTCCAGTATGGATGAAATACCCAAAAAAATTATGTCCAAATTTGGGCCAAACCCCTGGCCTCAAAGACCATGAGGTTGCCCATTAATTTAACATGTAAAGAGGGCAATTTTTTTAATATACGATTTAAACGCGATAAAATGATAATACAAATAATTCCGTGTTTTAGAATCTTATTTCGAATGCTTCAAAAATAACAATCAACAATAACCTTTCAAGTCAAATAATTTTAAGTCACTCTTCTTGGCCCCCAAAGAATACCCAACAAGGAAAAAGGTTTGTTTCACTATTTTCACGTAATGTTGGTGTTTATCAACGTTTTAGTTTAGTAGCTTTTAGTCGCTATAGAAAAATTGGTATTGTTGGAAAAAGGAATGGACTAGTTGTCCCTAAATTTCTAAAACCTATGAAGAATATTTTTGCCAATCATCCGGAATTTCCGAATTACGAGAAAATTCGATTTTCGACCTTCAATACTATTGGGCCCGAGTAGAAATCTTTACATGGTGACTTTGTGAAGCTATTCGTCTGGGGTGATTGTTAGAGAGACCGATCAGCAACCCGGGTCGAGTAGTGTTGCGAAACAAGATTAATCTAAAAATTTATTACCGCCCTCGCGGTACAATCTCCTTCCTCATTTTTCTAATATGAGCTCCCTGATAGAACCGAGTGACTCATACTTACCCCGAAAGGGATATGGCTTTATGGTATAATGATAATAAAAAATCAGTTTTGTATATAAATTATAATAGTAAAATAATTTTTCTTAATAAAGTCACAACTATTTAAATATTATCTATTTTTCCAAATATATTGTTTACATAGAAAAAGAATCAGAAACCCGTTTGAAACACTTTAATATTTTAAAAACTACATTTAGTTTTCTAAAAGTACATCAAATAAGCAAAATGAAATAAGTATAAAAATTGTTAATCGGTAGAAAATTTGATGAAATAAAATGTCCTTCCTGCGTTTGCTCTATGTAAACTATATATTCAATAAATTAAAATTGTTTAAATAATTAAAAATTAGTTTAAAAAATACTGTGTATTTTTAAAGCACTGATTAATGATGGTGTATGAAACAAATTAAAAAAGCGTTATTGAACCTATGTATTATGTAAAATTTCAATTTTGAACAAGATAATGAAGCACGGAATTATATGTAACATATTATCAGTCATCGCGTTTAAATCGTAGATAAAATAAACAGCCTTTTCGCATATTAAATCAGTGTGAAACTTCATGGTCTTTGAGGCACGAATTGATTCAGATTTGGATATAAATTCTAAGCGAAAAATAAGATCCACCCGAGTGATACAGCTTGCATTTATTACAGTCTTATCATTTATGATTAAGAAAGTATTAGAATGGCCAAACGACGCAAAATACGAAGAAAAGTCGCAAAGAGAAATTATAGCTTTTGAAAAATCATACAAAATTTCTTTTAACCATTTTCCAATAGGACTCGTAATTTTGTTTTTATTCATCGTAAGTACTATGCAGAAAATGGAAAATTGCAATATTACACCAAAAGACGCAAGATGCGTAAAAAGTCTAAAAGAAGACTTGTAGGATATTTTGCTTTATCCATAAAAAAAAATGAAAATGAAAAACCTATTCTTAGCATAACAACACGAGATAGAGAAAAATGTCTAAAAAAAGGATTATAGTTTTGTATTTATTTTAAGGTAGTTCAGAAAATATGTATTTACAAATTTCAGTGAAAAATCGAGCGCGCAGCGCGAGTGACACGATGAGAATGCGTACCTCAAAGTCTACAGAGCTTTGAGCAAGATAATCTTTAAACATACTTTATTGAATAGAAAATGCAGAACATGAAGACGCATATAAATACTAATTTGAAAAAACTCGAATTTTTCTTTTGCAAGAAATTATTCGCTTAAAATAAAGTCCTAAGAGTCACAACATCAAAACTATTACAGGTAGAACGTTATATTTTTATTTTGCAGTGAATTCTATATGCGCTTTAATTTTGGTGCAGGTTCTTTGGATCTGATATGGGCTAGAAAGAACTATTTTTCAAAATACTAATATTTTTCCACTTTTTTGTACTATTTTCGAAAATATTGAAGGGATTTAGGCAGCACCTATAGTCCTTTTTTGGATGCTTAACTGTAAAATGTTACGTGGCAATAAGATTCCACTTATAAATTGTACCCTAAAAATATGTTGAATATGTACCCTAATGCTATACTCTCCAATATGGTGCTAGCCGTCTAAATTTTAAACTCTCCAATCTTGTTTTGTGCTGACCCGTAGCGCCTCGTATGCATAGCCTGGTTAGGTGTCAACACAAAACGAAATTGGAGAGCTAACCCAGAGAGAGAGAGAGAGAGAGTTCTAACCCCAGATTGGAGAGTTTAGCATGGACGTCGGAATAATCTCTTTAATCAAACAAAAACTGGGTTTGTCTAGAACGGCCTAGGTGATTTTTTTTTATGAAAACGATCGGAAGACATCCCAGAAGTATAAACAGAAAAAAAAGTTGACTTCTCTCCTAGACTTTTGAATCCAAACTGTGATTCTACAAACTATATTCTTCAATAATGATTGAATCAGACAAAATATGATGTTACTGTAAAAAGCCCTAATGAAAGTTGTGGTTTGTCTGAGGGGTTAACCGAAATGATAAATTCATATGTAAACCTAGATCTAAACTATTTTTAATTCTTTTAAAGTATTTTCTATTAATTTTACTTCTCATACTGCACAAGACTTTAAAAGAATTCGTAAGACCTCAGAACAATTCAAAAGAATTCAAAAGAATTATTTTGATTTCTTGAACTCTGGTGTGCATTTTAAATTTTAGTCTTAACTTCGTGAGCCCATCTTTGATTCCTTGGGGCACTTTCTTCGGGCGAGATTTGAGAATGTTATCCGTGACTGGGTGATAGGAGGGAATCACAATAAAATAATGATTCCGGTAATTCCTGAGGCCGAAGCCCTGTCGGGTACTTGAAAGGCTTAGATGGGACGTCAGGGCTAGTGGGGTCGGGTGTAAGGGGCCCGACACATGTAGCCCCCAGGAGGTGGGTCTCTCAACTGGGACCCCCAAGGGAGCCACAAGCTTCGGCACATTCTGCACAGTCATTGGCCACAGACGTCGAGAAGCGTGGAGCGAATGATACAAGTGCGCCGGTACGTCCAATGTTACACCTCGCGCACATTTTTGTAATTTACGTAGAGAACCCCTTTGTAAACTATGTAATTCCAACATTCCATCTTATTCGCACGTCCCTACTGCCATTGCCGTCATTCTTTTCCTGTGTGCTAACACCGACATATCCTTCGATTTCTTTTCGAAACGGGGACTTTGATGCAGGATTATGGCAGTCATATCGTGTGATTTGATAAGGAATCTCATGATTTATGATTGAAGGAAGTAATTAGAGGCTCGAATTGTGATAGTCATCAAATTTGGGTTTAATAGTTTCTGTTAATAGTTGCGGAACTTATCGATTAATTTTTATTAAGTTGTTATGCCCATAGGTGTAGGTTTGGATTTTAAGATTGTTTCGAATTGTATAAAGAAATGAGGTGGTAACAGGTTGACAAATGATCTTTTTTATAATAAAATAGTTGGGGATCAATTCCGGGGATAATTTTTATTCGAATTTTGATTAAAAGGATATCGATTGACTACACACTGATTGACGCTGACAATATTTTCAAGCTAATCTATAGTAATAAAACTTATCGGTTTTACCGTTTTGACGGTTTTAACAAGCCGTCGGACAATTCAATGCTAGAGAGAATAGCCGACGGTTCAAAGCCATTTTAGAATAGACACCATTTTTTATGATAAACAAATATCTATCGTTTTGCCTTTATGTTATATTTATAAATGCTTAGGGTGTAATTTGTTGGTTTTAATGACAATACATATATATTTATTCTCGCAACTGTTGGATGAAAGTTGTTCCTACGACCTTGTTCTTGGGCATTTACCTTTGAAGCACGTGCCATAACAGTTGTCGATCATCTCTCGAGATCGGCAAACGGTCGAGAAGAGTCGGCATTTAGATGGACTGAATATTCTTTGCATCTGGCTACAGTCTACATATACCTTGATATATACACAATTACATATGCATTTATTAAACATACAATGAATGTCATGTCACTAAAGAGGCCGTGCAAAAATGGCATAAACTCTTTTTGCTTCTGTGTGTGGG
>NC_046659.1:65111147-65142181 GCF_010883055.1 Belonocnema kinseyi
GTAAAAAACGTTACATACATAAGGCATCACTGCGAATCACTAAAACACTAAAATCAATAAAACATTAAAGTGTAAAAAATGTATGTTACTTTATTGAAAATTGTAATAATATTCCTTGTAATTTCCCTAATAATATTAGTATTACCTTTTACTATTAGTATTTATATCCAAAATAATAATCACACACTTACGAAATAATTAATGAATGAACAAGTAAGTGGTCTTTCACAAACTATGCGTAAGGTATTTTTCTAAAATTGTCACCCTCTCCCATGTAAGATACTGTGAATTTGCTTCGACCCCCCCCCCCTCCCCACCTGGTAAGATTTTGTAAGCTTAGGTTATGGGCATACATATAAAATATAAATTATGTTAATTGAATAAGACTAGAACCTTCATGAAATCAGTTTAGAAAATAAAATGTATTATTAACGATAAGTATGTTAGTTTTACAAATGTACCCTTTTACAATTTCTTCAGGTAACCAAATGTTTTTAGTCCAAATTTAAAAGTGTCTATTCGAAATTAAAAAGTGTAAACACTTTTTGATTAAAAAATAAAAAAATAATAAAATAAAAAAATAAAAAATTAACTTTATTTTCTAAGCATAATTAACATTTTGCTAACCTAATATGTTATTATGGTATCATTAAGCCATTTCCCTTTCGGGGTAGGCGCAACTCACACGGTGAGGAAGGGAGTAATGTGAGGAAGGAAGTATAGATTTTTTTAGAATTATCTAGAAATCTAGTGTTACTTATTTAAGATTAAGTAACACGTTCGTCCTGCAACACTGCTCTGACCCAGCTTGCTGATCAACCTCTCAAGCAATGACCCCAAGTGAAGAACCTCACAAAGTCGTCATATGAGGTTCCCCACTGGGGACCATTAGTATCCAAGGTCTTTTGTTTCTGGCACTTCAGTGTTTATTTAAATTATTAACATTACGCCTATAAATGCTCAAAATTCCTATTTTATTTATCCTAGGGTTCATAGTATTTCTCTTCTTTTCTCGTTTTCCACTTAGATCCGAACTGAAAGTCTACTCTCCTGTTACACATAGCCGCGGCGCGACGTCGATTCTCGGAAGGGCTACAGAAGGGAGGGCTATTAAAGGGTTTCACAGTATTTTGTTCATAATGTAATCATTTTGCTAAAAAGATATCCTTTTTGGTTAAAAATCCATCTTTTTGTCTTGAAAATTAAAAAATTTAATTAAAATTTTTTTCTGGACTAAAACAATTTTTTAGTTAAAAATTCATCTATTTTGATCTTTTCCTAAATTTTCTAAATTTTAAATGTCTAAACTCTTCTTTTTTGCAGAAATGTCGTATTTTAGGTTAAAAATGCAACTGTTCGGTTAAAAATAAAGCAGTTTTGTTTGAAACTGAACTTTTTTGTTGAAAATTCCTTTTCTTTGTTGATAGTTAATTTTTTTAACTAAAAATTTTAAAGTTCCTTTTTTGGTTGAAAATTGATCTTATTAAGTTAAAAATTCAATTATTCAGTAAACAATTCATGTCTATTTAAAAAAATTCATCTTTATTGGTAGAAAAAATCGTACTTATTGAAAGTTTAACTATTTGGTTGAAAATTGATATATTTTCTTCAAAATTCGTCTTTTTAGTAAGAAAATGGATTTCATTGAATAAAAATGCAGCTTTTTGCTTACAAATTCAACTGTTTTTTATTTAAAGTTAAACTATTTTTTCTCGAAATATCAAATATTATACATTTTTTGTTGAAAATTCATAATTTGAGGTTAAAAATTCAACTCTGCGTGAAAGTTAATCAGCTTTATAAAAATTCTGTTTTTTGGTTAAGATTCATAAATTTTTGTTTGAAATTCATCTGTTTGGTTGAAAATTGGGTTGCTTTGATAATTTCTTTTTATTAATTTTTTAAACTAGTAATTTAAGTATTTGGTCGAGAACTGAACTTTTTGGTTTAAGATTAACTTTTTTCTTGCAAATTAAAATTTTCGCATTTGAAATTCGTCTTTCAGGCTTGAAAATTCAACAATTTAGTAAAAAATTTAACTATCTGGCAGAGAATCTTTTACTGCTTTATAGAAAAATAATTTTTACAAATAAATACTTAACTATTCCATTTTAAGTAAAAAATTTATATTTTTCAGTTTAAGAATTCAACTATTTATTTAAAACGGTATATAATTTGTTGAAAATTCGTATTTTTTGTAAAAAATTAATATACTTACTTTAAAGTATTTTATTGAGAATTCGTCTTCTTTAGTAGAAAATTAATTTTCTTGTTTAAAAACTCAATTATTTGTTTTAAAAATGCCACTATTCTGTAGAAAGATTGTTCTTTTGACAGATTTTTTTCCCTGTGAATTTATCTTTTTTTGAAAAAAGCAACTGCTTTGTTGAAAGTTGAACTACTTTTTTAATTCATAAGAAAAAGTAGTCACTAAACTCATGAAAAAATGTAGTCTTAATTTATTGATAAATAAAAGTCTTTTCTCCCTTAACTGAAATTTAAGGTAAGAAGCAAAATTGTAAAAAACTACTTTTAAAGTTACGTTGGCGTAAGTATTGCTTTTGTAACTTAGAAATGTAGACTACCGCGTGGATCTCGTTTTCTCCATAACAAAAAGTCCCACAATCTTCGAAAGGTTTATTGAGGAAGTAAGAAATTCCTAGCTGGCAAAACTTTTATTGCATCAGGATCGGACGATATAAAGAGATATTAAGTCTGCTGATTTTATTATCAAATATTTGTGCATAATATTTCTTCATATGTTATGTTCCTATATAGTATATATGTTAATACATTTTTAATACATTGATTTAAGCAAGACTAATTTTAATATATTATTTAACATTTAATTACTTTATTCCTTCTATTTTCTTTCTTCTTGGGTGTTTATAAGATTTAATATGACCCTGACGAAAGCGAGAAAAAATTTCGAGGTCCTGGGGACTGAATTATGAGACGTGACAAAAAAACCTTTACTGCTGACCCACACATCGACAAATTGCATGAGATCTCCAAGAAAAGGAGAATGATTTATTGGAAGTAGACTAAGGGTTATCGCTGCGTTCACTTCAATAGTTTAAACTTTAAATAACGTTTTCAAATATTAAAAAAAATTAAACGCTTATGAAAATCACTTTATGTATGCCGACCTTCACGATCTGTTATTTACTTTTTAGAATCAGTGAGATTTTATTGACAAAACAGCTGGAGATAGTTCGTCGTAGAATCAAAGTGACCCGTTTCTTACTGATTCAAATTTAGAGAGTATATAATCTTAAAACTATTTTAGTTAAAAAAAGCAACTACATTAACTAAACAATACATATTAAAAAGATGATGCAAGTTGCCTGAAATTAATAAATAATTGTCGTTGAATTTTTATGAAAGTTTCTCACATTTCTTAAATGTTTTTGTTTGTTTCATAATTTCGGGATTTGTATGCTATTCTCTCAAACCTGGGGTTAGCAGTCTGAACTCTCAAATCTCGTTTTGTGTAGGCCTGTAGCGTCACGTACGCGTAGCTTGGTCAGATGCCAACATAAAACGAGATTCGAGAGTTTCGACTGCTCTAACCCCAGATTTGAGAGTTTAGCATGGAAATACCTATTTGTCTATTTCACTTAAATTTAGTGAACGAATTTCTGAACTTTTAATAACAATCAATTCAAATAAATAATAAGTATTCCACTGACAATCCTCGAGCCTTTTATAGATATTTCTACTAATAAAATCTCACTGGTTCTATTTCAGAGAGACGATCCTGAATTAGATAGAAACTTTGTAAATAATAACAGACAACATTGAACATGAACAATAAGATTTGCTGCTGAAAATGCATAATGTATAACTTCTTCAATTCGAGATAGCAAGAATTCACTGATAAATCAGTAACTATACTGAAGTATCTGAGAAATTGACTGACTGTAGTAGACAGACATCTCTCTACATTATTGTAGAATCAGCGCAAAATGAATATTGTCTGTAAAAATTCAGCCTCTGAACTTAAATCAGTGAAACTTAATTGAGAATCAGTCGAATTTTACTGATTCGCCCTGTTAAAAAAGACTAGAATTTTCAGTGACGGACACTACATATTTCAGTAGTTTTTACTTTGGTGACCAGAGAAATAATAGTAAACTTCAGTGAAGTTTTTCCTGTTTGAATTTTCGAAAAAGAAGTTACTGATTTTCAGTGAAATTGTCATGAATAAAATGCAGAGGAAACTGAAAAATCCGTCAAGTTCACTAAATTCACTGGAAAATCACAGTAGAAAATATGAAAATGTTAAGAAAAATGGAAAATGCAAATAGTTGAAAATCATAAATGTAGTTGTGACTTAATTGAGCATCAAAATGAATCAAATTTTGGAAAGTTGACTCGGAATAGAGTATAATTTTGAACCATATTTCCGTTCACTTTAAGCCGAATTCAATTTAGTCATTACACTTATTATACTGATTTCCCAAAAATTATAAAATTTGTTGTTAAAAGTATGATATTTTTAATTCTAATATAGGTACACTCCAGGTCCCATAGAATCCGCTTCGGTTATGTAATTCCTAGAACTGTTGGCCCACACAGTTTCTCAGGGCGCGAGTACTCAGTCGAGTATATTGAGAAATATTGTGCATTTCAACTGGAAGCGGTTTATGAGGCTCTGACTGTTTGTGTTTCGAGGATACCGATTTATTAACAAGGCCAGTGCCAACCAAAAAACGAACTTTAGAGTTTAGAGAACAACAAGGTCTAGACTTACTGCCGATTACATTGTTGTTTGAAAACATACTTATCTCATTTTAAGTCCTTTCGTGCAATTATGTTACACAAATGGACTTTTTTGTGTATGTTTTTGTTTGTTAATATTCCTTTCTAAATTTAATAAGTATCAACTGTTTGAACAGTAATTATCCACTGTTTTTTTAATCTTAATTTCTTTTCTTGAGTAATTCTGATGTAAAGAGTATAGCCCCCCGCGTGGAAAAATATTCTGGCGTTGACCCGGCCCAGACCAGACTGTATGGTTCACAGTCATGCCACTGACCAGATGGTCTTGCCTGAGCCTGGTTAAAAGTGTAACGTTTTATTTGGCTAGATCAGGTCTTCCAGACTAGACAGTCTAGCTATAGTCGACAAAACACTGATATTTTTTTTGTTTCATATAGAAAAATTTATAAAAACAAATGAAATTATCGGCTTGTCCACTATTGTATAAAAACCAGATATAATATATCCACTTGGGTAGACTTGACATCAGACTTTCATGTAATTTTTCCATTGTTAAGAAAATGTAGTAAACATTCTTGCATTTCACGTAACTATTATTGAATAATCGAAGAAAAGTCGAAAATTCATAGACGCAGTCACTTAAATTTCAAGCAACTATTTTTTCTATGTTAAAACGAAGATTCACGTTTTTTCACAAAATGTCACAAGTTGCGAAAAAAGTCAAAGAAAGAAAATAGTTTCTCTAAACAAGTTTTAGAAAAATGTCTCTTGACACGTTTCTCTGTCTTATGTTATTTTTGAGATTTTTGTGAATATATGTATAAAATCTTTTCACATGAATTTTTGTTTCAAAGCAATACAGTTTATTGTTTGATGAAAACCCAAAGAGGACTTACTTTAATGAAAATAAAAAAGTTCTGTCTTCTCTGCAAGGTAATATTTTCAGTAAAACCGCTATGAGTTTGACAATTTGGAATTTTGTTTACATTATACAAAGGATTTCGAAAGAGGACGAGAAATTTTAAAAGAATTAGAAACAAAAAGACAAATGACCATATTTTTAAAATTCAATTACTCGCATAACTTCGTCAACAAAAAATTTTCGACCAATTGGCAAGATACGACCTAAGATATTCCGTTTGAAAAACCACATATTTGAGTAGAAAATGATCCTCTGAGTCGAAATAGACTGCTTTTGTCCGATTTGAAAATGAGTTCGTATTTTGAACAATAATTGATCTTCTTCTTTGGGGTTAATCTGATCTCAAGCTGATAAACATTTGAAAAAGTCACCCCTCTCGGCAGGAAGAAAGGGATTTGATGGATTAGGGCAGCTTGAAATCTAAACCTTTCTAGCTAGTGTATCGTAAAAGAGAGCATATATATATGTAGCAGCAGGCACTAGGTGCACGTGACGTCATAATTATTGGCTACGAGACAACCAATACCAGAGGAGGTGTAGGAGGAAGCGAAGGGAAGCGAGTGTAACAGATAGAATGTAAAATTGAATGTACAAGAGAGAGGTAAACGATGGGAGGAGCAAGAAACTATCGGATTGGTTCACCTCCCGCGAGAATATCGTTGCTATGGAAACTCTTACTGACGAGAGACATGACCAAAATAAATTATACAGATTTTACACCGAGTACTGAGAGCAAACGAGATACTAAATCCGTGTGAAGGGGGAACAAAAAATGAATTAAAATGAAGACGGTTGTGCAACGGGGGAACTTTCAGTTTTTAGGAAATACAGATATTCTATACTTGTTTTAACAATTAGAATTTTATGCATTTCTTCTCTGTTTTGTGGTTTACGATACCTTATTGATGAGCACAGTTCAAAATCATTGGCACAAATAAAATGACTTACAACCACACTCAACTCCCGATATAAAAACCCTCGATTTACGGTATTCCTAGAACTGACGGAAAATGCCGGTTCATGATCAGGGGAGCCGCGGGGCCGAAATAGAAGTGGTGCTCATTCAAGCGTGACAAACATCTCGAGGGCCACACTCTCAACGCATTAGTTGCATCAAGTTGCGTCATGTGTCCAAATTCAACAGAAACGATTCATGTGGTCCTACTTGTTCACGTTTCGATTCCCCCGATTCAGGATCGAAGCCACACATATCTAATTTAAATACTGTGTAAGTTAATTAAAGACTTCTAAAACTTTCGGATAGGCTGCAAATTTATAAAAATTCCGTATAACGTTTTTTACGATGTGCAAGGTAGCCCTTGAAGTAATTAAAAGAGTCTGTGTATTATTCCGTGACTCGTCAAGTAAAGTTTTGAAAACTTATTTTTCCCGTGTAATCAAATATTTTACTTTGTCCATCAATGCAGAAACATTCGCAAACCTATTCGGTTGAATCAAAAAACGTTGTGCTGCTTCAATCCTAGAATACGGTTACTACATGGACAAAAAAATAATTGGTTGACTCAACTAAATCTTTTTGGTTATTTTAACATTTTAACATCCAAAAAAAAATTTTGTTTCTCTTTTTGTAATTCAAGGAGATAAAGCTTAATAATATTTATTTATTTTTAGATATGGTTGTGAATAATTTGAAAATTATGCTTTAGGATCAAATGAGCTGCCCTTAAATTTAAATGTGTAATAGTGGTGAGAATTGAGTCCCTGCTCCCTGAATATAAATCAGTGAAAGATTCAATAATTGGAATAGTAATCAGACATTTAATTGATTAATCAGTGATTTCAGACTTATTCACTAATAAATACAGTAACACTAGAATACAAAATGTGAGACATAACCTCAAAGTTGTATAGCAAAGCGTTGTTATAATTATTTTAATTATATAGCGAAAATCATTTCCCGAGTCGATAAATTTTTCAATTTTTGAAGTATAATTGTGGAACAGTATCTGCTGGAAAAATATACTCTAACTCGTATAAAAAGTGTTTAAATCACGAGTGCGAACATGACAGTCGAATTTTAAAAGTAATGTCATGTGTGAGGTCACTTTTTATTTGAAGTCATCAAAACATATCACCTTTTCTTATGTCATCACTTTCGTGTGTTTTACGTTCCTATTACGATTTTTTGTTTGAATCGACACTATAAGTGTATTTATTTGGCTGATCAGCACCAAACCTGGATCAGACCAGACCATCAAATTGATAAGAAAGAAAGTCTTGTTTTGATAGTGTGAATTTCTTATTTTCTAATATTTTAGACTCCCTGCAACTTTTGCGGGCAAGAAGTATCAGGTCTTGGCATTTCTCAAGTGAAAACGACCCTTACTGTGTACTAATGTTTGCGTTATAAATATTTGGACCCTGCATGCAATAAGTATGGGATATAATATGTTTCGCTTGAAAGTGAAAAAGCTCTTGGCCACGATGCGACACGTTGACAGAACAACGGACTTTCCCACAATTAGGCCCAACATATTATATCTCATTATATGAATGATAAGTGTCATACCTAAACAGCCGGCAGATAAAAAGGCGTATTTCTTTATACAATGATGAAAAAAAGAAATCCAGAGATGCAGGATGAAAAGCGCGTTTTTGCAATCTGGATTTCCTGAACCTCTTACTTTAAATTCTTATTTTTTCTTTGATTTTAGATTAAAATATAAGTTTCTGACAAACGTGAGTTATTCTTATCATTTTTGTTTATATTGCTAAAATTGATATACAATATTTCCCTTATAATCTCCTCGAAGTTGAAATCTTCCTGCAAATTCAGTGAAAATGTTCTGAAATTCTAGTTCTTTTCACTGAATATGGGTATTATATGCATAAAAAAATATGAGTTTGATCCAAGTAACATTTATATAATGTCTCGCTCGATCGAAGAAAGTATTTTAGTTAATTTAAATAAGTGTTTTCCTAGTCTAAGAAAATATTTCGGTTGATTTAACCAAAACCTATATAGTTCGTCTAACCGTAAAGGATCCAAAGCTAATTACCATAGAATTGTGCCATATTGTGTGAATTATTCAGTAGTTTATATTAACTACTAAATGTCACAAGAAGAGATAATTCCACGCTAAGTAATTTTCAATAAAAATTGGGCAGGGTCCTTTGTTCATTTTGATTAAAAAAAATTGTTCTTTCGTTTTACCAAAAACTAATCACGCTATAACTGAGGGCGAAAAAGGCGAATGTTTACGTTCGCTACATAATTTTTGAATGTGAAGTTTTGGTTGAATTAACCAAATATTTTGCTTGATTCTAGTGAAATTCTCTCTTATATTATTTGATAGATGCAACCAAAAATTTTGTTGAATCAACCAAATATGTCTTAAAATCAACAAAATGATTCAACCAAAAACTTTGATATATTTTGGAGCAAACGAAGTTCATCAGCTAAGCAAAAATATGGTTTATTTAACCAAAATGTTTTCTAAAAACAATCAAGTGCGATCAACAAAACGATTTTGCTGAATGAAGAACATTTTTTCTGAACTTACTGAAAGACTAGTGAAATATGAAATTTCAGTGAATAGTCAATGATTCTCAGTCAATTTCCATTTTTCAGTGATTCTAATTTAAAGAGATGGTATAATAATACCAATGGAAAATTTTAACTATTCTGGATAAAATGTAATTCAGTATCCTTTTGAACTTGAACTTGAAGATTGTATGAACTATAATTTATCTGGTTAACACTGAGATCTTATTTTCCAAAATTATTTATTTTAATGACAAAATTTTTAATCATTTGTTATATCATATGACATATTGTCAAAAAGTTCGTAGAGTTAAATAAATTATCAGCGTATCAAAATACATTAGTATATGGAGTTTAAACAAAATCGGAGGTTTTGCCTTTCCGGAAGTACACCCAAAGAAAATTAGCAGAATTATAGCATTTCCAAACGAAATAAAAAAACCAAACGATACTGAACATTTGAAGCCAAACAACGCAAGATACGAAAAGAAAACCAAGAGAAGAAAAACTTTGCTTTTTGAACCTTCAGTCAAATTTTGAAAGATACGAAAAAAGATGACAAAACAAAAATTGTGCACCCAGAAAAGATCTACATATTTGTCATCAATCACTTTTTTATAGATTGCACAGTTTTAATTTTATTAGTCAAAAACTAAATGAAAAATAAAAAATTAAATTTTTGAACAAACGACTCAAATCACGAAAAACATGAACAAACAAAAGTTATTCATCTAAGAAATAGCTAAAAATTTTGTATGAATAATTTTTTGATAGGATGTGTAGTGTTCGTTTTAAGTATTATAAAAAGCAAGTTTGAATGTGCCTATATAGAGCGCTGTCTATTGGATCTCGCGCTTCGTAATTAATAATATATTTATCACTAACTTCGCCCTCGATAATGTATTTACTTCGTCCTGTGTGCTTAGTCTTTGTACTTCCCAAACATTTGTGCAAATATCTTTAAAATTGGTAATTTGGTGATTGTGAATTCTCTTTTGTTAAAGCCCCTGCGGCTTTAGCGAAAACATGAATATTTGTTCCTTATTTTGCATTAATCTTTATTCAAAGATACCATGAAAAACGTATTGTTTTAATAAATGTATATTAATATAATTCATAATATGGTCTGATATTGAATGAGACATATTTCATTGTCTTGTTTTTAGTATATTTAAAAAACTACGTATGCAATCAAAATAATTATAAAAACAAGACAATGAAAATACGTCTGTTTGAATACCAATGCATATTATGAATTGCAATAATATACATTTATGGAAATGATACATTTTTCAGGGTAGCTGGCATTAAAATTTAATTCAAAATAAAGAACAAATATTAAAGTAATCATGATAAATAATATTTGTACTTTATTTTGCAATGTATGAATATAAGAAACCCCAGGCCGAGGTACAGAAATAAATGTAATATACATTTGATATGATAGTGTTGAACGTAATGCAGAAAAGTTCATATTTTGAACAAAATCTAGCGCGAAGCACGAGATATGTGATGAGAATGTGTTCCTTAATGCCGAAGGAGCTTTAACAAAAGAAAATGCACAATCAACAAATGACACTTGGCGACGTTTTGACCTTTAATTTTAAAATGTCTGTGCATTTCGAGTCACATTTTTGGTACTAAATTTATCTTTTTGAGTTAAGCACTCGACTATATTCTTAAAAATTCTTGTACACTCAACTTTCGATATAAGAATGGTTTCGAGCATGGCTGCCAGTGGCCTTTATCCTAAATAGGGGAAATCAAAACATAAATAGACAGGGCCGCTGGACCATTTCTGTTGGATTAGGCGCATAACGCAACCTGATTCAACTAATGCCCTAAGAATGCCGCCCTTATGCCGTTTGTCACGCTTGACTGAGCACCGCCTCTCTCTCTATCTCGGGGTTTCCCTCATCAAGAAACTGCCAATGACTTTTAATTCTTGGAATATCGTAACCCGGGGGATCTTTTATCAGGAGTTGAGTGTATGTTAATCAATAAGGGACCATGAACCACCAAAAACAGAACAAAATTGAATTAAATTCTTATTGTTAAAAATAATATAGAGTGACATTAACATTACTGATCTCCTAGGTGCAAGGGTGTTTTTATTCCAGAAGAAAAATTTAGAACCGTCAAGGACAATTAAAAATTGGTCTGGGCGGAGTCAACGAATGTTAGGGAATTCAAAAATTCAGATTTTCTAGCAATCCTGTTGTTGCAAATTTGAATAATTTTATTTATTGATTAAATAGTAAATAAATTATTTAAAAATTGCAGCGTTTTTAACCCTTGCAAATGTAAAAATAACGAGCATTTATAAGTTTTAGGTTATGGTAAGTAACTTAATTTACAGAACTCATTAATTAAACAGTTTAATCGGGCTGGAAATTAATAACATTTTTGTACAGAGAAATAAATGAACTATGTACTTCATGAATTTTAAACGTTTTTGAATAACAAACTCCAACTTCAACTTAGTCGTAACCAAATTCCAAACCGGAAAATAGCAATTTCCTAGCACTTTCTATCTCTTCGAAACGTATCCATCTTCAAAAATATGGAAAACATCTAAAGTGTAGATTTTCAAGTAAAATTTATCATATCACAGGATCAAAAATTTAAAAAGTAGGTCCAATTTTTGATTGGAAAAGCTCAAATTAACTTTCTTAGGGGGTTACTTACTTTTACACATGTCAAATACAAATTTTAATTGTGCTAAATATATCTGGCTTTGTTAATTATATATGCGAATTTGCAATATTTTTTCAAATTACCCAATTCACACTGACGAAAAGCGACAACAATGCTTGCCAGATATTCGTGACGCACCTATTTTTTAGAGAAGGAAACGAAACTAACATCAAGTATAAATTATTTTTAGAAAGAACTTGAAAAATTAAACATACTCCCTTAATTTGAAATTTCATTCGGATTACTGGCAAATTTCTAGATGCATTTCAATCTTTTTCCTGCTGCCCTCACCCTCAATCCTCCTTATCAAATTTCGCGTTCTTTCTCTTTCTTTCCAACGAATTTGGCCAGTCTTCTCTCTTTTTTAGTTTTTCTCTTGCACTCATTCTATCGTCCTCGAAGCAACAAGTGTTAACAGCAGGCGTTCGCCCCGCCTTCTATGGATAGTCGCGTGGTGGAAACTGCCCCGAGGCAATCCAACCACCTCACTTCTGCGCTGATCGCGCCGCACATCACAAACCCGGTGGGACCAGTTTCATATTTTGACGTTTCTTCCACAGACTTCCGTATACACAAAATAACCGTGCGCGCTAAAAGTGCCTTCAATTTCTTTAATTTAAATCTTACTTGTTTTCTTCACATCATCTTATTTCTTCCAATAAATCATACCAAGAAATTTCGACTACCAAACTCTATTTTCAAAAATGGAATCACTGAACCCGTAATCAAAATTCTTTAATTTTGTTGAAAATGGGATTTGATAAAATATCTGCATAGCTTGTGCTACATTGTCTTTAGACGTGAGATATTAGTGAGTGTACGTGAAGACATTTCAGTGAGTGTAAGACACTGGACCCTCTGAAAACTTTTTCGGAATAAACAGTTGTTTCTTCTCAATACCATACAAAAGTGCTTTTTCAAAGGGATATATTGAAGAACCCAACTTACCCATTTTGGTCAGAAGATTTGCTGAAAACTTGTATCTAGAAGTTTGAAGTTGCAAACTTCATCTATATAAACTTTGCATTGTAATGGAACAATGACGCAACCGAATGAGTGTTAACAATTATTTCTTGAGCGTTGATAAATATATGCAAAGATAATAAGACCCCGTATTACGAGTGTTGTGTTAATCGAACAAATTAATTAAACCTGACAGCTTACGTGCGAGGAGTCAAAGAGTAAAGATCAGCTATATCCAGCTGCTTGATTTATGCCCCAAGAAGTGAGATTGCGTACTTCATGACCTATTCCATTTTCCAGGAAGAATGCGAATCTTCAGTGTATAAATTTTACACAATTATAATTATCCTCTAGATTTTAAAAACGTGGTTGTTTTGAGGAAGATGAACGAAATTATGGGAGAATCATCAAATCTTTCAGGAAATCACGTTAATCCGGGTGCGAAAGTTACGCATTCTTGCACATCTGGAAAAAAAAGGGTGAACCGGATTGCTGATCGATCTCCAGATAGAAGCCCTTCTGAAGAAATGTCTTATAATCAAGTAAAAAGAAGTTCTAGTGAAGAAGAAGAAGAAGATTCTTATGGACTGGACCAGGAATCTGAAGTGTCATATTCTTCCTGTGGGAAGAGTAATTCGAATGATATTTCAGTGGAAATGAGAAATGTTCCCTCTGGAGCAGAAGAAGCTTATTCTTGTGTGAAGAGAAAGATGAACGAATTTATGTCGGAATCGAATTGTTCCGTCAGCTCTGGGGCTGAAGCTGCATTTCGATGTCCAGCTTTGAAGAGGAAAGTGAATGAAATTATTGGAGAATCTGCAGGAATAGTTTCTTCGGATGTAGAAGCTTTTTCTTGCGGGAAAAGAAAGATGAATGAGATTGTGACAGCATCGGGGATGGATGCTTCGGAGGTGGAAGTTGCTTATCGTTATGCGTCTGCGAAGCGAAAAAATAATGAAGGAGAGACGTCGTGTATGATTCCCTCGGGAGTGAATAATGTTAAAAATAATAATTGTAGTAACAAGAACAATAATGCGGGGATTGGACCAAATGGAGGGGAAGGAATCAGCGCGGCCGTCGCAAAAGTTCTGCAGGGGTACGACTGGACCCTCGTGCCTGTTGCTACCAAGTAAGTTATTGTTTAACTCATTTTTTCATTTCATTTTTGAACATTCACAATCTCAATGGATAATAAAATAAGAGCTCAATTAAATTTAAAAGTCTCTGTCTTTCCAACGCCAACTGTCTGTCTTTACTGCATTTTACAGAATAATTTAGGAATTCTTATTATAATTGAGGTTTAAAGTTGATTGGTTAAACATTAAACTTAAATTAGTCGATGTTGACTGATTTATTATGCTAATTACAATATATAATTGGACTGGTTTCAGTTTAAGGTAAATAATTGTGGGTTTTTGTTTTATTCCATAGCAGATACTTAAATTCTGAAAGCAGTTGAACATTTACAATTGTTTCGAAGTCTATCAAAGTCTACGGATGTTGTAAACGCATTTTTGTGTAAAATTGTATTGTATTTCTTGTTTAGTATTTCACTATTTCCTTGATTTTAAATAGTTTTGTTGAGAAACTTATCATTTCTTTCGTTAATTTTAATACATGCTCTGTATTTACATAAAATAGCATATACAGTATTTATTTTACCGTTTCTGTTAATTGTTTACTATTGTTTAACTAATTTATATTATAATTAAATTAATCTTACGAAAGTGCTAAAGTTATTTAAAGTATAAAAAAGACGTTTTTAAAAAATGATTTATAAAATAGAGGAAAATTTTCCCATTCTTAATTAAAACTAATTTTGGAAGAGAACATACGGCAATTAAAAAAAAACACATTTCAGGTTAAAATGGCGTATTTAAAAATATTTATATTGAATTATATACTTGTTCTTCCTCTTTAGGTAAAAGTTGCAATTCTTAATTAAACCTGATGCTGTAGGGCATATTTTATTTCTTGAAAGATTCTCTTCAAACCTCTGGTAAATTTTTATTAACACAATATTGTTTTGAGAAAAATATTGTTTATAAAAATAACAATTGTGTAAATCCTAAATAAACATTTTTAAATAAAAAAGTACTACCAAAGAGATTTGTAAAGAATCTCTCAAGGAATAAAATGAGCATTACATCAATCCAATTAACTAAGAACTGCAACTTTTACCTGAAGAGAAAGGAAAAACTTAACACTCCATGTAAATATTGTTAAATAAACAATTTTAACCAGAAATGTTCTTTCTTTAAGTTTCTTTTATTCTCTTCCAAAATTAGTTTCAATTAACAATGGGAATATTTTTCTCGAATTTATAAATCATTGTTAGAAAAGGTCATTTTTGAACTTCAAATAACTTTAGTACAGTCTTAAAAATCATTTGATTATAATATAAACTAGTTAGATTTTAGTAAATAATTAACAGAAATGATAAGGTAAATTTCGTCGATCAATCTGTATAAATACACGAAATGAATTAAAATTAAGGCAAAAAATATAAATTTCTAAATAAAACTATTTACAATATAGGAAATACTAAACAAGTAATTCAATTCAGTTTTCCACAAAAATGCATTTAAAAATTCATAGACTTTGATGCATTTTAAAGTAATAATAATAACCCTTAAATGACACTGGGGTCCATTGCACCCCAGACCATTTTTCAACGAATATAAAAATTCGTAAATTCCATTAATTTTTCATTGTTTTTCTAAGTGTTAAAAATAAAGTTTAAGTTACTATACCGATTGATTCTTTAAAAGAGATGTTAAAGAATACTTAAAACATCTTAACAAAAATATCCAAAATTAAACTTTTTACAACAGTTTAAAAACGTTGGGGTCCAAAAGACCACAAGTGTCAGCTACGTTATTTTTTGGATGTGTGTCATTTAAGGGTTAAAATAATTCAATTTTAATTTTTTAATTCAGTATAATTTAAAATATTAAAAACGAAAATTTCTTTCCATCTAAAAAATATATTATTTCCTCGATAATTTCATTTTTTAAGTTTTTATGAAACCCTTGCGCTTTTAGAAATAAAAAAGGTAAAGCATGTTTACTCAAATAATAAACCCTAGCCTTCGATTCCATTCCTTTATGCTTCGTTCTTGGTCAACTCTTACGAAATACAATTTACTTTTATTTCTTATTATTTTTAATTTTTATACGATTCTACAGTTTTTGAAATTTAAGAGGCCAAGAAAATGGCTAAGAATAATATTGTGTGCCGGCGACTACAAAATTTTTAACAGTTAAAAACATTATTTTATTTAACAGTAAATTATTTTTTAAATGCCACGAAAAGTATTAAAATTCTATATTAAGGAGCAATTTTAAAAATAAAATCCTAGTTGATGTTAAATTATGTATTTTTGTTGAAGAATCGTATCTCAAAAGCAAAATTTTAAATGATGGTAAATTATTTATACATTTTGCAGACTTCGAAACCTGTACGAAATATTGTAAAATATTTTTATAAGAGAGGAAAAAAATCGTCAGTTGATAATATTCATTTGTGCGCGAGAAAAAGCATTTTAAAGTGAAAACCTAAAAACTATTTGAATAATTCTAAAATTGTTAAATATTTATTAACGGTTCTCTAATGTTTTTCTAGATACAAATACATATTATCTAGAACTTGTTTTTCAAAATGAGCTCACGACATTCATTAAGGAGTATGCTTTATGTTTTGAATTTATAACAGTTATCAAAAGTATTACAATTTTGGGAAATTTACTTTATATTAAATAAAAATGTTTTTTTTTTCTATCCTTTAAGTTAGCCCAATTTTTTCAAACGAGCTCGATACTGATGATCTGAAAAGTGATTAGAAGATTATTCTCTTTCTGAAAAAATTGAAGTAGAGTTTTTTATTTTGTAGACGAATTAAAAAATGTAAAAATGTGTACAGTTCTTTACATTTATTGGTGAGTCTTAGCAATCAAATTATTAATATTATTATATTTCATAATGTTTTAAGATGTTTGCATTAGAGAAATTTGTAAGGTTAACATATGTTTTTAGAGTTTTTGACTCTTATCAATGTTTTAAATTTCTAAAAAAAAACACAATTTAACAAAAGTGTAGCCCCATTTATTGCTATAATTTATTAGTTATTCAAATAAGTATTCAAATGCATGATTAATTCAAAAAGTAAAACATGCTTTAATTATAGAACAATGTTTCTTTAAGCTAACAATTAGTGAATACAAGGTTTTGCCAAAGTTATTACTAATATCTTTTTCTTTGCGAATGTGCAAATAATAGCGCAAAATTAAAATATTAGTAAAATATTCGCAAAACTCCAGGCGTTGCGTAAATATTCATCACGTAAAATTAGCGTAACGTTAAATACAGGATTTAAAGAATACGTTTTTAAAAGGTAGTTCAGCAAACGAGTAAAGTCTTCACGCGTGGAAATGTATGGTGGGGCAGAAAAAAAGGAAAACGAGCTTGAAGAGGCAGAACGCAGCGTAGCTTTTTTTTAAATGCGTAACGCTAACTCAATTATGACGCACTCGTTTCCCCAGCCTGGGAAAGACACACTGAAAAAATGTCCTCGGTTATCAATTAACGGAAATTAGCTAATTAATACCTGATCGCTTGCGAAGTCTCGGGGTTGCGTCGGGTCGAGGCTTGGCAGCTATTAGCAATGTCGTGGGAAAGAGAGATTAGTAAAATTGAAAAATTTGAAAAAAAGAACTTCTGCCTACGTAAAAATCACCCCAGTTTCTCCAGCCATCGACATTCCCGCAAGTGCGTACTATCGATCTTAACGATTTGATAAATTGGGACGCTCGTTTCAATGATGCAACTATAGGAAGTTTATAATGACCGAGCGCTGATCTGGTATTTCTAATTACCTACTTTGACCAAGATATGTAGCACGTTTAAATCCCATTAGGAAATCGAAGATTCTGAGAACGAGAAATGAGAACATATACGTCAATATTGAGTTTTTAGCTCTAATACGATTTTATCAGCTTAATAAAAAACTACTGAAGAGACGTAGAATAGTGACACCAATAGTGATCCACCAACCAAAGTGCATTCAGTAGCCTTTCAAATGTTAAACTATTAATTATTTTTGCAATATGCTTGATAGGGGTAAGTGTGATACGAAATCACAAAGTTATACTTTGATTAATGATATTTCAAATTTTATCAAAATTATCTTTGGACCTTCTACTTTTATCGTTTCCTTCTTTTATCAAAAAAAACTTGCGTAAAGAAATATTTTTTATTTTTTTGCTAGTGTGTCAAGGATTTTAGATTTTCCGTCATTACCCGTAAACGTAATACGTGTAAAAAACACTAAAATTCAAATTTTACAAGATTGCACTTTCGTAACTGTTAATGAAACATCCACTGATTCTGATAATGTATGTTTGAATTGTTTGAAGGTATATATCAATATTGTTATTATCAATTATTGTTAATATTATCATACTCTAAAAAGACCAGGTGAGAGAATTAAGAATTAGAATTTTCTTAAAGGCATTTCAGTTTCTTTCAAAATAATTGAATACAGCAATAATCAATGAAAATCTTTCTTCTGCAAATAATAAGTGATATTTATGTTGTAACGAAAACATTTATTATTAATTTATTATTAATTCCAAATTTTCTCTTTGCCGCATTAGTTTCGTTATAACACTACCCTATCGACCCTAAAAATAACTATACATTATTTTTTTCGGGGAAATAAGTTATCGGCCAACTGATCCCCGGCGGAAAAATTGAGGAGTTCTGGACAAGAAGGCGACAGGCGGTCGAGAAGGAGTAAAAGTATTGTCCAGGCTGTGACGTCAGGTATCAAAAGTGAAATTCGAAATTTGAAAAAACCAAAAATATAGTTAGATAGCTCTTGAAAAATGAACCTGAGTCTCCATTTGTAGTTTTTCTCTCGGGCTGCAAATTTTCCAGTAAATAAATAAAAACTGACTTTTTTAAATTGAAAAAACCATGCTTTTTCACATTCAACTCACCGTAAATAATTCGTTTATCAACTAATTAACAAATTTCTTTTCGAGTTTTATTCGTGACACTCTAGCGGAGGCTACAGTGTCCAAAAAGGGTCGAAAGTTAATGTCTAATGTTTTTTTTTTTTTAATCCGAATGAAAAACCCATCGACATATAGAAATGGACCGGTAACGCTTTGGGGAGTACTGAAATGGGCTCCAGAGAGAGAAAAAACATACAAGACGTAGACCTGCAATTATCTATTTCAGGACTCTGTCAAGTGATTTGATGGCCCCGGGTGTTGCCTAAATATTCTGTACGGTCAATTAAAAAAAAATATAAACAATACATTAGAAATTTGTAGTTAAAATAAATTGAATTTTAAAGAACATTCATGTAAAATAACCTGTTTCAGATAGATTATTTTAAAAACTTGGTAACCTTGAATTCTTCTTGAAATTGCATTGAAAATGCTACAATAATAATCGTTTTGTGAGTTCAAAAATAATGTAAAAACTGTCAATAATTTGAACAATATTTCTATAACATAAAAAATAATCATTTGTATTGCATAGATACAAAACTTCATATTTTGAGGTCTTGTTTTTGTTGTAACATTTTTTATTTTACTATATTCAATAACTTTATTTACGTATGAAAACATATCCCCGTATAAACGTCTTGACAACGCCCACAAACTACACAGGCTGCCACCATTTTTAATATTTATTTACAATAAATTATAATTAAATAAATTATAAATAAATCAATTCTGAAAAGTGCGATAAACGTCACATTATTGGGGCACTCGCGACACAAAGCACGGTCCTGTGCTGCGCCAAATTTCACCCAACGAAAATTTTCTCGACCAATCAGCTTTATCTAGAAAGAGATAGGTCTACGTCTCATATGTTTTTTCTCTCTCTAGAGCCCATTACCGTTCTCCCTAGAGCATTGCCGGTCCATTTTTATATGTCGATGGAAAAACCACGTTTTTAGACTTTCACATTAAAAAAGTGAGCGAGGAAGTTTGAGCTACGACAAACTTCAAGCGAACGAATTTTTCGCCAATGTATTGGCCAACTATTTGGAAAATCTCAATTCAATTTGATTTTTAGTTCTATAATTACAGCGAGTTTATTACGAGCTCGCGACGCGACACTGCAGGATTTTTCAGGGGACGCCGCCGGAACGCTGACTAGTGCGAGCGAGTGGAGAAAACAAAGGATGGGCAAGGAGTTTGTCGTAGCTCAAACTTCATCGCTCACTTTTTTAATGTGAAATTCTAAAAACGTGGTTTTTCATTCGGATTAAAAAGAAACATTAGAAATTAATGTTCTTCCCTTTTTGGACACTGTGTCCTCCTCTAGAGTGTCACGAATAAAACTCAAAAAGAAATGTGTTAATTAGTTGATAAACGCATTACTCACGGCGAGTTGAATTTAAAAAAACATGGTTTTTTCAATTTAAAAAAGTCAGTTTTTATTTATTTACCGGAATATTTGCAGCCGGAGACAAAAACTGTAAATTTTTGTTTTTTTTTCAAATTTCGAATTTCACTTTTGATACCTGACGTCACAGCCTGGACAATACTTTTACTCGTTCTCGACCGCCTGTCGCCTTCTTGTCCAGAACTCCTCAATTATACTTATGGCCAAAAACGCGGACTGTTACGTTGCTTTCAATCGCATATTTTGACATGAAATTTTTGGAAACACATAGAATTCGATATTTTGGATATTTCATATGCATTTCACTACAAGATTACCTTTAAAGTAACATTTTATATAAGTATATTAATTTCTGTATCCCTTGTTATTTAGAAGTAATAAGTGTTTAAACACGGACTGTTACGTTACATACGTTTGGCCGTAGGTTTTTAAGTTTCTTTACATTGTTGAAAAAAGTCGGCTTTTTGTTTGACTATTCACAACGTCTAGTACATAATTTTCGAGTTTTGTAATGAAAGTGATGAATTAAATATAAATTAGGCGAAAAATTGTTTTTTCTTTTTTTTTTTAAAGCAAAAATATTTGGACTGTTACGTTACACAAAAAGACTGTTAAGTTACCTGTGTGATTGACTTTGACACAAAAAGTAAACTTGAGTATTAAAAATGTTTTAATCGTTCAATTTAACAACGGATAACATTGTTCAAGTTGTCTTACGATTATACATTTATACTCTGTTCCCTGAGAGAAGATCCTCTAGGCGCGCACATGGGTTGGCGTTTATGGATGGAAGAGTGTCCTTACCCGTTTTTTTCACACGTAGTTTAGTAAGTTCTCTTCTCATTGGTCCCTTGGTCTTAATTTAATATTTATTAATTTCCTTGAGTTTCTTTCTAAAACAGTTTGAATGACTTTTACGAGATGTTAGCTATAAAAGAAAAGGACCTCACCGCGTAGGGTTCGAGTTACAGGGGTCTACACTCTACGGTAGCCACTTGAGTTTTTGACTCAGTCGCTCTTTTTTGTAATTAAAAAGTGAAAAATTAATAATTAATAATTCTGCAATCCCCGATTTAAAAGTAATATATTCAGAATGTTCGAATCATTCAGGATCCAGCGATATGTAATTTGTATATAAAGTTTGTAAATTGGGGAAGTAAGCAATATCAAATTGAATATTAAGCTAAAGTTTCGGCGATTAAACTTCCTAAAATTTTCAACTTTCCTCGGCAAGCAATGTATCATTGGAATCGGAAAAATTCGTATATGCGGATTATGCTATTTTCAAATCGCTAATTGCAATGTTTAAATTCTCTACAATTCCTTATTTTGACCTGCTGTGGACCAAAGACCCCTGCTGGGGTAACCTTATCCACACGGAGTTTGGTAAGCAAACAGACAAGAAGTAAATTGTAGAAAACATAAAGTCAGTATCGTAAATCAATCAAAGAAAATAGTTTCTAACGAATTTGAAGAGCTTCACTCAGATTGGCTAAAACATCTCAAAAAATCCCTTCTTATTGACAAATTGAACAATGGGCTGCGCGAAGAAAACCAAAATTGGTCGTTCTAGAATCTAGACTAGAGGATCTTCTCTCAGGGAACAGAGTATAGTAACAATACATAAAGAAATAATACATTCGATTATACATCTGAATATCTGATATGAAATTCGAAAGTAGAAACAAATCTTTATTGATTTTGATCATCGAGGAAAAAGACTGTTACGTCACAGATAGTTCTTGGCTTAAAACACTGATGCAAATGAAAAATACTGCTGATTTTTTATACTTTTTGAAAAATGGACTGAAAGTACTCGAAGAAACTTGGGAATTTTCTTTTGGTCAACGTGATAGATTTTTCGTCAAAAAACATTTTCCGATTTTGGACTATTACGTTACATGAAAAAAGCGTATTATTTTTTTACATTGAAAATGAGTAAAACATTTTATTCCTCGAATGTATTGTTCAGTTACTTTGTATACACCCAATTTCATCTGAAAAGAGCTAATAGCACGAAGAAAATAAAAGTGGATGAATACAAACGTACCTTTTTGTTCCGCGTTGTATTTTTGTCAATTTTGCCTACCAAGAAGACACAAAGAAACAATCTTCTATTCGTGGAAGAAACAATGGGTCTCGTGTTGACATTTATGTTGCTTAATTATGGGAGGTGTATAACCACAAAATGATAAAAAAACTCGCCAAATTCAAAGAAAATTTGTTTTTCCAGTGGTTTCGTTTTCCTCGTTTTTGGCCATATAGTGAAAAAATCACGCATAATTTTTTTCATTATATATTATTTTTCTACCTGAGTTGGTTCTTGGGACCTTCGTTTCAGTTCTTTCAATACCTTGTTTTATAAGATTGATATTTCCTAAATGACATCTATTTTTATTCTATTTTGATTTTCCAGATTTATATATCCTACTCGATTACATATCCATTCATATTCATTCTATCCTTTTTCAACGGTAATGTCCGTTTCTTTATTAAGTTTTTTACAGGAAAGCTATCCGTTTCTAGCATATGTTTGTTCAAAATTATCCTATTCTATCCATTTATATTCTTATACGCGTATTTTAACTTCATCTTAGAACATGTATGAGAAAATGCATGCACGTGGGGTAACCCAAAGAGGTATACCAGGAAAGGAAAGTGTGGCGACAAATGGTGTATAAGAAATGCATGATGAAAAATGTCAGTGGACTAAATGACGCCTGAAACAAGAGGCCTTGGATACAAATGGGTCCCAGTGAAGAGCTTTACATGATGTCTTTGTGATGTTCTTTGTCTGGGGTGATTTTTAGAGAGATTGATCTACAAACTGGGTCGGAATAGTATTGCGGAAGGAACGTGTTATTAACAAAAAAACACCTTGAGAATTCTAGATCAATCTAAAAATCTACCCCGTCCCCCATTACCACCCTTTCTTCCTTACCTAATGAGTCACGCTTACCCTGAAAGGGATATAGCTTAATGATTTAATAATAACATCCATTTATGTTCTATTCTATTTCAATTTTATTCATTTCCATCCTTTTCTAAATTTATTTAACTTTATCCATTTCTTTCCTAAAATATTCTCAACCTATATCATCATGTATAGAGTTATTAAAATGTACAGAATTTTATAATTGAAAGCGAACAAAATTGAAGAAACACATATTGCAAAGTGTATAAAGTTTCGAATTTTTCAATTGAAAACCTTCAAAATTGACAAAATCAAAATCTGAAGTACGCTCGTATAATTTCAAATGTACTTTTTTAGTTTTTTATATCTGACCTGTTCAGATGCTAGATATAAGTAATTTTGAAAACGTTAGAAATTAGCAATATTTTTTCACATATTTTTAGATATTTTTTTGAAAATCCCATTGAATCTGCGATAATGAATCGATTGATAGAAATGTGAGAAATCTAATATCCGTATAGATTTCAAATAAGATTTACAATTTTTGAACAATTGTAGGTTATGTTTGAATATTTTTCACAGGAAATCTGTTATTTTAAACAAAATATAAGTTCTAGTGGGGGGCGTATTTATTTTTCATCATGCTTTTTTTAATAACTATTTTTCTCGACCCTTTTCTATCCTGATACACCTCTAGCTTCATTTAAGTCTATACATTTTCTCAAGCAATTTCTTTTATTTTTGTGACTTTTTCTATCTTTTCATTTTATAGTCTCATTTATGCATTCCCACCTTTCTTTCATTGGTCTGTCTCTGGGTATAGTATCATTTAATTTATATAGGTATACTTGTTTCGCCAGCCATTCTCGTTTCAATCTCTCAACATAACCAAATCATCTTAACCAATTTCTTCCATTCTTGTCAAAAAGTGTCTTCTTTAAACCACAGTTTTTGATCATCCTTTCCTTGCTGCCTTTGTCTATTATCGTTTTACCGCATGCATTGTGGAAGTATTTTATGCCCACCAAGTTAATTTCACTGTTATCCTGTTCTTGGTAGGTCCAGATTTCTCTACCGTCCACACAGTGGGTGCAAGTATAGAATTATATATAGCAATTTTAGCTTCATTTTTTTTATTTTTATTTCTAGCAATGGTTCCCACCCTACCGTTAAAATTTTCACCGTCGTTTATGCGTCTGCCTATTCCTTCATCGATCTCTCCGTTATTAGTAAAACCCAGATACACGTACATCTCAACTTGTATATCCTCTCATCGCCTAAGGAAATGTTGCATAGTGATTTCTCAAACTTTCCTTCAGCACAACATTTTTTGTTTTATCCACGTTAATTTTAAAGCCCGTGTTCTTTATGCTATAATTTAGTCTACTCGAAACATTCTTTGCGAACCTTCGATTGATTCTGTTATAACAACCTTATCATCTGCAAACGCTAGCCCACGCACATTCACCTTCACTGTTCTTCGTCGAGGGGGGCCAGCCATAGACACTTATCCATGAATATAATAAACAGCCAAGAGTACATAACGATCCTTGCCTAAAACATTGTCTAATATCGAGCCAGTCGCTCATTTGCCCATTTACTGTCACACTCGCTTTGTTACCTGCATATATTATTTTTATTACTTTTAGGAGCCATCCATTGACTCCCTACTCTTTCAGGACACCCGAAAGAAATTTCTTGAAATGAAATTATTGTAAATTTATCCTTTTTTTGTTAAAAATTTAATTATTTTGTTGAAAATTGGTCTTTCTTGTGAAAAATCAATCTTCTTGTTTAAACATTCTAAAACTTGGTTAAAAGTTTAACCACTTTGTTCAAAATTGATCTCTTTGGTGGTTAATTAAACTATTTTGTTGAAAATTCGTTTTTTTTTGTTTGGAAAAAATTACTTTTTAGTATTAAAACGTAAAGAATCTTTTTTTTTGTGCTAGGAATTCATTTTTTTTGGTTTAAAAATTCAAATATTTGTTGAAAAAGCTATGCTACCAAATACTACCAAAATACATGAATTTAACCAATAGTTGAAGTTTCAATAAAAAATATGAATTCTCGACCCAGAAGATAAATTTTATATCAAGAAACCAAATGTCATAAACATGAATTTTAAACCAAATGTTCCAATTTTTAGATGGATATAATTAATTTTCAACGAACAGAAAAACAAATTTTCAAGAAAATAATTCAGTTTTCAGCAAAAAATATAAAACTAAAAAAAAGAATTATAAGAAACGTATTTAAAAAAATATTATTTTTTTAATTTTAAATTCTTACCTGGAAAGGCTTTAAAATATTTATTTAATGAATTAAAAATAATTTAAGGTTACAAACTGCTAAATTTTAGATTTAAAAGGAGTGAATGGAATAAAAGATCATAAATGTTTTTAAAAGGATGTAGAGAATAAAATGTTTAAAGCGAGATAGATAAACTTATATTCTTTTGAAATGTTAGTACATTTTTTGCGATTTTTCGTTAAATTCGTATTTTAAATATGAGGTAAACCCTCAGAAAATTTTATAAGTGTAAATATTAACATTGTCGATTAAGGTTTATAATACATGAAATATAAATGAATTAATGAAATCTTAAAAAATATTTTTTATTGTATAGACTATATAGATTATAAGATCATGTTTTTTGTACACGAGATTCGAATATGTTGACAAATTTTTTTTGAAAATCGACTAATCAGCTGGCTAAAATAACATCGGGGGAAACAAGGTTTAGTTATCAAGGTATCATTGTCCAACGTTGCTTGTGACCATCACTTTCCGTCGCTTATATATGATATTATGTAGGGCTGATCAAAGGGTACCATATTTAAACTCACTTACACGATGACGATAAATTTTATTCCCATGACATAGGCTTAATGGGAATTTAGTCGGAATTTAAGGTCCGAGCTATGAACTGTGTAAACAATATAGATATGTACCGGTACCTATGTATACCTATGATATCCTCATAATTAGTTGACCTAAAATAACATGAATCTCATCTTGATTCCTTTTTGTTTCACTACAACTGAACGTTTCAATGCCTCAGGCGACACACATTTAATATTAAGTGTAATTAATACCGGAATTCTTTCAGTTTATCATAAGAGGTTTACAAAACCATTTCATCTTTTAGGATTACATTTTTAATTTATAATCCAGTTGGTCTGCATAATAAATTGAACAAATGAATAAGAATTTTAAATCTTTTTTATAGAAAATAAAACACAAAATTGTATAGCATACTATCTTAAGACCCTCTAATAAAGCATACTTAACTTAGAGTTTATTGTTATATGCGGCTTAGATTTTCGTCTTAACAAACTGCGTATAAACAAATTTTGTTATTTTCGCGAATAATCATTCTTTAATTACTGTTTTTTTACAATAAAATATCTTTTTATCTGATGTTAAATTTGAGCATCTGAGAGCTTTTATCTGATCAAAATACATTAGAAACAAATTGAAACGGCTAAGAAAAAAAAACAAACGAAAAAGCATAGAATTTTTAAATACTCCTTTTTGTGTTAGTCGATCTTGGAGCTTCTTGTATTTTTTCTGATATATTTTTATCAGTAGAAAGTATACTGAAGAGTTCGACACATTTTTCAAAGCAAGCTAAAAAAAAATTTAGCACAAAAATTAATAGTAAACTTCATAAAGAAAAGGCATTACTGTTGGAGACGACTCATTTAGAGAGATTTTGTAGAGATTTTGCACCTTAAATTGAATTACTCAACTGCTATGACCCCTGCGATATAGTTGTCCACTTTTTGCATCATTTTAATAGGGGAGAAGCGGGTAATGCGGCGTGGTTGCTTTTATAAAAATCTGCATAATATAAACGAGTGTAGTTAGGTTTAATGTATTTATTTAAGGATGAAATATTAAATGGTGAAAATATTATGTGATTTAAGAAATTGATTAATTTTTAAGATGAGATGCTTGGTTTGGGTGTTTCGGGTCTATTATGACAGTTGCGAAACAATCATTGAAGCTTGTAGTATTTTTTCTCAATGTGTATTTCAACTTTATCAATGTTGATCTTTTGTCTTTTCCGATGGATGCTATTAGTCGGAAATAGGTGAAGTTAGTTAACATCTGCAAATAAAAGTTTTATTTCAATACCATACATTAACGGATAATGCGGCACGGGCGGCCTCTTTAATGGTAAAATGTCGAAATGTTGAATATGGTATGATCATAGCTTTGGATGCTAATCACTCACAAAATATAATGTCATTTTTTTCTAAACAGTAAATTTATATAGATATATTCTTATACTGAAATTGTGCGTTCGACTGTTTAAAAATTATTATTAATTTGCATGCGGATTAACTTAATGTTGTGCGCCGCATAACCCAAGTGGTGGGCACGTGGGATTTTTTGGAAGACTTAATAATTATTAATTTTGATTGATATAAATTCCATTTTTGCGATAATTAAAACAGAGCTAAGATATTTATCTACATGCTACATATTTCCATTACATTGTCGATTATAGTTTTCTTGTTATCGATTGATATATGTTAAGTGTGTCGCATTACCAGTTTCTCCTCTACCATGGATTTTTGTGTGTTCCGAACACAAGCTTCTTTTTTCAAAATTTACTAATTTTATTTTGCTGGAAATAGAGAATGAATATTTATTAAATGATATATCTGATAACATAGATTAACTTCTCGTCTGCTGTCGATGATGGTATAAAGGTTTGAAATCTCGAGAGGCCTCAGTGGGCAAATAAAAATAAAAAAGTTAGAACTCTGGCGCGGCAATCACGTCAGCCACGTCAATTCCTATATCTCAGGAGGCGCAAAAGTTTTATGAAGTCATCAGTCGGGAAAGAAAGGGATACGTCCGTTTGTCCATCAAACGTAAAATATATAGTGTTATTTTAAGACCGTAGTTTTACCAAGGCATTTGCTACGGCTCGGAGGGTAGCAGCCACCAACTCGAAACGGATACTTCTTGACTTGAGAGAACGTATTATCTTTCGCCAGTCACCGTGTTGCCTCTTGAAAATGACGAACCCTCCTTTTCAACCCTTGGCTTTTCTTCCTCGTCTTATTTTTTCCTTTAATCGAGACTAGACGTCAAGAGGTGGACCTCCACGTGGTGCAGTAGTTCCACGAGGTGATATTTTGACTTATCGCTTCAGGCTCTACCTTCTCAGAAACCAAGTCTTTGTACCATAATTTAAAAATATTTAGTCATATTTGGTGATGAGAAATAGAGATTTAGTCCAAATACATAAAGATGCAATTTCCAAGAATCATTTTTATTCTACTCAGAAAAAAATTAGCTTTGAATGAATAAAATATCGGTAGAGATTCGGAGATACATAATTTTCCCCAGGCGGAAAAATTATACATAGCAATACATAGTCTGAAATATTATTTATAATAATCTACGATTCATTAATGCTGTTCACATTAACGCTCTTATGTTTCCGGTCACTTTTCGGGTGTTTTTTCTGTCGCATCTTTTTCGAGTATTTCAATCTTACAGTTTGTTATTAAAAAATTGTCTTCAACGTGAAGTTGTTTGGTTGATTTTTAAGTTGTTAATGTTTCACTTAAGATTAAAATCAATCAATTTAAAAAAACATGATGCACAATTTGGAGATTAATAATTTTGAACGACTTAGTTTCGATATCCTAAACTTGGGAATTCTCCCATTTTTAAAAGAAGTTAGTAATTGTTTCGTTTTTAACACTTTGATATGCACTTGAATAATTTCTAAAGTTTCCAATACAGTGCATTTAATTTTAAACCTTTTTAGAATAAATTATCTTATCTCACAATATTTAAAATTCTTTAATTCATTATTCTCGGCGAAAGTGACAGTGATTTTTTGGACGGAAAATATAGTTTTAAGTAAAAAAAAATTAAACAAATTACTTTGAATGTCACTTAATACTGCATGGGATGCAATACTTAATTATCATACTTATTATCTATGAAATTTCTATAATTTCAATTTAGATTAGTAGCTTTATATGCTCATTTATAAAATAATTTAATATTTAAGGCCTTGAAATAAATGTCCTTTTTGCTTCAAAAGGAAGGAGGTAAAAAATAGAGATGAAAAATAATATTGACTTTTTAAAAATAATGTTCTCTTTTAATTTTCGTGTGACGAAATGAAAACTCAGGTATTTTTCTTGAAATACCTTTAGGTTAAAATCAACATTTTATTATTTATTCGTAAAAATAAGCATCAATGGGTTTTGAGAGGAAACTTTCTTCTTCAACTCTTTTAATATCAATTAGAAAAATGTTCTTTTTACTACAGTTACGACAGGAATTTTCGTACTTTTTTCTAGTAAGCATAAACATAATTAATGATCAGAAAAAATGGTTGATAACCGTGAAATGACAAAGCATTTATTTTTGTTGTTAGAGGCCATCCTGAAATATTGGAGATTTATATTGAGAATTTGACTGCGCTAAAATTGTACTGTAATTTTAAATCGATAATAGTTGCTGATTCGAATAATAAAAATTTAAGAAAAATTTCATTATTAAGTTTTTCCAAATTGCCAGATTTGTTATTGAAACCATTGATAGTCAGTTTTATATTTAAATATTTTAAATTAAAATGTTCTAAATTGTTTGGTTTTTATTTTAGTCAGTGTTTAATTTAATTTAGCTTTAAAAATTCCAAATTGTTTGATTTCAATTTTAAACGTAGAAAATTGTCTGGTTTTTTAAATTCTTATAAATCCTAGAATATAAAATTGAAAGACTTGATAGTTGCACAATTTTCAGTTTAAAGGATTTGCAATTAAACAATCTTAAAATTTAAAACAATAAAATATTAAGAAAATAATTCTTCAAATTAAAGCCTTAAAAAAGAGAAGATTTTAGAACAAGGCATTGAAAAAGTAATTATTACATTCTCATTCTAATGAGAAGCTATTGGTTTTATGTAAAAAATGACTTTCGCAGATTCCATTAAATGTCGATGTTTTGAGAGCGCCTGAAAAAATGGTTTTTACGTCAGTGTCTGTCTGTCGTCCTTGTCTTTTTTTCGTTGTAGTCTACAAACACGGTAACATTGGAAGGAATTATTATATTGTATTTCCCTTTGGCTTACTTTATAATGATATGAACAGAAAGGACGAGTTTGTTAGCTACCTTTTCTTGAAGTAATTTGAAAAAGTTAGAGCATTTTGAATATTTTTGAGACTACTTTTTTAAGTATTTTAAAATTCTTTCGACAGCTATTCATAGTAGACCAAAATACGAACATGTTATCTTTATTACTTTTTTTGATAAAATAAAAATTACCAAAGTTATAGCATTTTTAAAATCCATAACACGAAACGAAAATTAACATTTGAAGCAAAATAAAGCGTGATATGAGAAAAACTCAAGAGAAGAAAAACGTTACTTTTTCAAGGCCCTACAAGACTGTCTACAGAACTTTTTAAATTTTGTTAACCAAAAATAGAAAATTCAAATTTTTATCGTAAAAGAATTTCATGAAAAAGAAATAACTCTATTTTGTGGAAAACAAAACAAGATACGAAAAGAAATAGATTGACAAAAATTGTGCACTTAAAAAAGAATAGCAAATTTTGCAGGAATTACTTTTTTGTAGGTTAAGTAGTTTTTGTTTTATTTTTAAAAAGCAACATTGAAAATAAAAAAAAAATATTTGTGTATAACGATACAAGCTACAAGAGAATAAGTAATACACAATTAATTCAACCAAAATATATTTACAAATTTTTTCCGAATATTTTTTGATAGGAAGCATAGTTTTTTTTTAAATCGTAAAAAACAAGATTAAATATGTTAAAAATTACAAAACAAAGCAATAAGAATCAGACTGTTTCAATTGCCATGCATATTATTAATTGT
>NC_046659.1:65142281-65143913 GCF_010883055.1 Belonocnema kinseyi
GTTTCAGGCGTCATTCACTCTACTGACACTCTTTTTATTAACTATTTGCCGCCATACTTTCCTGTCCTGGCATACTTCTCTAGCTTCTTTTATGTACATGCAATTTTTCATACAGGCTATCGTGTTTCTGTGACTTCTTATGTCTCTTCTAAGTAGGGTCTCATTCAGACATTCTAACCATTCTTTCCGCGGTCTACCTCTGGGCACGCTGCTATTTACTTTAGCTTGATACACTTGTTTCGTTAGTCGTTCATTTGGCATTCTCTCAACATGTCCGAACCATCTTAACCGATTTCTTTCCCATGTGTCTATTAGCGTCTCTTCTGCACCACATTCTTTTAGAATTATCTCGTTACTTACTTTGTCCATTAGGGATTTCCCGCTTATTATGCGCATGAATCTCATGTCAATTGCGTTAATTTTACTCTGACCTGTTTCTTGATAAGTCCATGTCTCGCTACTGTATAGAACAGTCGGTAAAAATATAGACTTATGTATTGCCATTTTAGCTTTATTTGACATATTTTTACTTCTGATAAGGGGACCTGCTCTACCAATAACCTTCTTACCTTCATTTATTCGTCTATCTAATTCCTCATCTATCTTCCCGTCCCTCGTAAATAAGCTACCAAGGTATGATTTTAATAATATATGTTTAGTATTCATTTTGTCCGTAAATTATTGGGAAAATGTCTAAGTTAAATCTTTTAGTCTTCGAATTAAAAATATTCAATGTCTAATCCTATCACCTCTTTCGAATAGTTTTATTCAAAAGATTTTAAATAAAAAATTTCATAGAATAATTCACCTTAGAGACTTTTCTTGCTTCTTACTTTTCATTACTGTTGAAAATTTGTGCATTTGGTTCAGATTTTCGATATAAGATAATGGGATTGAATTTCTTAAATAACAAAACAATTCCACTATAAAATCTTAAAAATTCTCAAGTAAACTCACCGCCAAAGTTTTCCAAGTGTTTTCGACAACTCCGCGTTATGAAGTTGAGGATACTGATCCGCGAGTCTTCTTCTTGCCGCCTGAGCCCAGACCATAAATGCATTCATGGGCCTTTTTATATGAGCTGCTCTTTTGTCACCAGAACACCTGCAATTAGAACACATTATCTTCATTGGAAAAACAATTTTGCTAGTATTTGATAAGAGGAAAAATACTTTTATAACTTTTATAATTTATAACACTTCCTCATTCGCTTATTCATTAATCATTCATTCATTCTTGAAATCTTCCAATCAAATATTTTTGAATTTTAAATAATTAAGTTTTTTAAAAGCTCAACTAAAAGTTGTACAATTTTAAGATCCTATACTAAAAATTAATAAAAGAATACAAATCGATTGCTATGATTCTATTTTTTGTAATTTCACAATTTTAAGCCTTTCAATTTGAAATTCTTGTCATGTTTTCGGTTGAGTTTAAACTGTCAAATTTTCTACAGTATGCTCAACACTTTTATATCAAATATAATACATTTTTCATGCACCTCTGCCTGGAATTGGGTATTCTGATTTTGCAAAATAAAGTACAAATTGTATTTATCATGATTACTTTAATATTTGTTCCTTATTTTGCGCTAAATTGTATTCTTAACTGCGCTGAAATATGTATCATTTT
>NC_046659.1:65144013-65144785 GCF_010883055.1 Belonocnema kinseyi
AAAGTCAAGAAAATTTCAATTCCAAATGTGCAAAATTGAAGAAACATAAAATGTAAATCCAGAAAAAAATAAAAAACCAAAAAAGACAAATTTCCAAGAAATATTCAAACCCGAATCAAAGCCAAAAACAGGTATTTCCGATAAAACAGTTGAATTTTCAACAATATAGATAGATTTTCACTTGAAAAGAAAATATCAACCAACTAAAACAGATCAATTTTCAACGAGACATTTGTACCCCTGATCAAAAGAATTGATTTTCCACCGAACAAAAAGAATTTTCAAACGAACTGGTTGAATGTTGACAGAATTGTCGAATTTTGAAGAAAATGATTCAGTTTTGAGCCAAGTAATACAATTTTTTACAAAAAAAAAGAACCATTAACAAAAAATTTCATTGTAGGCGTCGCGACTAAATAGAATAAGTATGCACACATACACACACACACACACATCTTTTTGTGTCTGTTTATTTTAGGCCTACATCTTTGAATTTACAATAAAAAGCGAGTTACCACACACACACACACACACACACACGCGCGCGCGCACGCACACTCGGTTGGGGAAAAAGCCAAATAGAAAATTTTAAATTTTGTATAAATGCACTTTTTTAAAATTGTGCTTTGATATGCAGTTACTAGGAAATCCGGAAACGTACTTAAAGATAAGTAATTCATAGCAATTCATTATAATTTTACGATAAAAAAAGAAACAAGAAATTTTAAACCTACAAACTAAAAGTAACGCTGAGATTTTTAACGGGGGGCGG
>NC_046659.1:65144795-65145538 GCF_010883055.1 Belonocnema kinseyi
TATTGTAAACGCTGCTGAAGGCTGGTGACCTTCTCGGCATGAAAACAATAACACAAACCCAAGACGACTCTCTCGGTTCCAGTTCTACCTCCCCCCTCTCCCAACCCTCCCTTATTAGCTGAAGTTTTTGGTGGGACTGATGTTAGAACTACAATCTCCATCATATGACGATTTGATACTTAACTTTGACATGCTTTCGAATCAGAAAATAAACTTATTGCATAAAGGTGTTAGTTGGGCGTATAATCTAAACAATGAATAATACAAACTACAAAATAGCCTCGGAAAGGACTGGAACATTTAATGACAAAAGGCATGCACACGGAAAATCTAAAGTCATGTTTCAGGTCCTGATCTCAAGGTAAAGAAATTGCGTGAAACTATGGACGTGAAGCAACTAGACATTTTATGTGTGCCTGAGACAAAGAAAAAGGGATGCGAAACCAAAGACATAAAAAACGGCGTGTTGAAAGGCGGATTTGAAATATGGTCAGGAGTAGACTGTGAATCACATGGTAAACAAGGAGTAGGTCTGATTTTGAATGAAAGAGCAAAGCAGCATCTCGGAGACCATGGTTTCGTGTCTCCGAGACTGCTGTGGACTAGAATGAAAGTAGGAATCAGAAGACTATTTATCATACCATGCTACGCGCCGGTTGATAGTGATCCTAGAGAAGTAAAAGACGCCTTCTGGGACACTTTAAATAACACAATAAACATCTGCGAACATGGGGAAAGAATAA
>NC_046659.1:65145638-65147975 GCF_010883055.1 Belonocnema kinseyi
GAACCTGAAGCAAGATGATTTCAACGACCCTCGATAATTTTGGTTCCCCTTTTATAGTCGTAACTATCACTGAAGTGACAGTAAAAAATAAATTAAAAATGATACCATTAATTAAAAATTATCGCATAACGTTTTTTCTGGGCACCTGGCGCTTTATAATTATCACGTGGTTATTGATTTCAAGATATCAAATACGAATTATCCCGCAGTTAAACGCACAGTGTCGGTGGTCATTACAGAAGATGACTGTACTCGTATCGTTTGTTTCTCCACCAAGCAGTTACGGAGCGAAAATAAATATTCTCTTTCAACACTGGAGCAAAAAGGTCGATCGCAACTTTCTAGATGCTTGTGTCTATTATTTTCATTGTTATCATTTTTCATTCTATCACTGAAAGCCCCTTTTCCGAAAAATCGATACATTTAAAATCAAAATAAAATCACCGATATCAAAATTTTGAACAAGTGCTTCGCGTTCATTCACCTTTCGGATTTAGACCACCCGAAATATAAGAATATTTATGTCAGTATACTAAAATGTCTTTCATATTTTATGAAGGTGTTAATTGGCGCTATGAGGAAGCGCTGTCTAATAAGAATATTAAACCTTGTGTAAAAGTTTTATTTTTATTCAGAGATCATTGACATTTTGTCATTTTTTAGCGGCTTCGTGTTTCAATTTAATAAAGAGAAAGAAACTGATTTTCGTTCATGAGCAAGAAACATTTTCTCATGTGCCCGAAATTTGGACACAGGACCTCAGCAAAGGAAAAAAAGGCTCTCTATTATGGTCTTCGAATCAGTGAGGTCGTAGGACCGCGGAATCACGATCAGTCGGATTATCAAATGATTCGCAGCAGGGAGCCATGTCGGCGGACCCTCTGATGCCCATTGGGGGCAAAAGGAGCCTCGTTAGTATCGAACAGCAAAACGGAATTGGTCTCCAGACAAAAATTTCTAAAGTAAAGCCACCGCGAGCTGCAGTTCGCTTTTCACCATAGGGGCCATCTATAAACTACGTTACCTATTTTGGGCTTCTTCTGACGAAGAAAGATGACTTTTTTACCTTAAAGAATGAATTTGTATGTCAAGACGATGAATATTTAATCAATGTAGTTGATTTTTTAAACAAATAGCTAAATTTTAACCTACAAATATGAATTTTTAACCAAGAAGATTAATTTTCCACCAGAAATACAAACTTTAAAGAAGAATTAAATTTGTGAGCTAAAAGTCGAATTTAAAAAAACAGCTGAGTTTTATACCCGAAAAGTTAAATTTTCAGCAAGAATGTAAGTTTAGCACGTTAACACGTTTAGTTCACTCCATGCTATAGTATGTCTACATCAAAATTCGCCTGTCAGTAATCAACCCCGCTCAGGGAAATTTTTCTGCAGTTATTCTCTCCCTTGGCCAAGAAGCTATATGTTAATGTCCAAAAAGGATGAATATTATAACTTAAAACTTAAAACATTTTAATTTTAACAATGAGTGATCATTATTTGAAAAAAAGAAAATTTGATGTCTACTGAAATTCACAAAGCAACTAACCAACACTCGGTTTAAATTTACGATAATCAGGATCATCTCCATACACTCTCGGCTGGTTCTTAGCTCCATGGAGTAAATACCCATCTGTGAGAATCCACCTTATCTGATCGGTACACGGTAACCCTGATTAAAGACACGTGGTCTAGCTTAATTATATCGAAACGGTGTCTTCCTACGGGAATATATCACTTGAAGAGTTTTTTTGTTTTACATCTTGCATCCGGTTGCCAGAATTGCACAAAAAGCATTATCAATTTAAGAAAATATTCTACTTTTAAGAAAATAAAAGAGCTAAAATAAATAATTTTTAATGCAAGTAAAGAAGAAAAGGTATTTGAGACTTAACAAATTTTAGATTTTCAAACATTCTGTCCTGATGCAAGAACTTTACTTTCTCACGGTTTGGCGTCTCCGTGTAAATTAACTTTCGCTTGTATACGGTAAACGTTATTTACATGAAAACAGGTTGTGATGGAACAGAGTATATTCGCCTAAAAAATATGCTCACTAATATCTGCATAAATCCATTTTTAGTTCCCGGTCTTTTGCGCAGGCGCAGAGTATTACTTGAAAAGGGAAGCGATAAATTAAAATTTGTAGTACATATAAAAAATAATAATATATAAATAAATAATTGATTAATTTTTTAATCAGATATATGTATAAATGAAACAAATCAAAGTGGAAATGATTTAATTGGAATAAAATTGAATTATCAAATAATATGAATTATAACAACTCAAAATCAGGGTGACCTGAATAGGCAGGAAAACTGCGAGTACTGAC
>NC_046659.1:65148075-65176453 GCF_010883055.1 Belonocnema kinseyi
CTTTCAGAGACTATTTTAGAAGACAATTCGGAGATGAAGCTATAGGACACCACAACTGCGATGTTGAACACGATGCGATGGAAAACTCAATTGAAAAAGTCTAGTGTCACTGAGGTTAGGAATATAATTAAGAACTTGAAAAATGGTAAGGCTGCCGGGCTAGACGGTATTAACGTTGAAATGCTTAAACACGATTGCGCGTGCATACCACATAGACTGTGCGATTTGATAAATTTATGTTTCGAGATAGAAGACGTCCCAGACGATTGGAAAAAAGCGATTATCGTACCAATATACAAGAGAAAGGGAGATTAAAGCGAGTGCAATAATTACAGAGGCATTAGCTTATTAAGCACCGTAAGTAAAATATATTCAAAAATACTTATTCGTAGGGTAATGAAAATAACAGAAGCAAAGATTTGGGAAGTCCAAAGTGGGTTTATGCCAGGAAGGTCATGTACGGATCAAATATTTAGCTTAAGGCAAATAACAGAAAAAAGTTTGAGAGTAGGAAAAAAAGTTTTCTGTGCATTTGTTGATCTAGAAAAAGCTTTTGACAAGGTAGATTCAAGTAAACTTTGGGAAGTCCTGAAAGAGTATGGAGTCAATTAATGGATCCTACAAGCTATAAAAACAATATATACAGGTAGCAAAGCGAGTGTAAGAGTGAATGGGAAACTGAGTGACTGTTTCGATATTATTCAAGGAGTTGGACAAGGATGCGTTATGTCTTCATGGTTATTTATATTATTTATGGACAAGTGTTTAAGAATGGCTCTCTTCGACGAAGAGGGTGTGGATCTCGAAACAGTAAGGGTACGAGGGTTAGCGTTCGCAGATGATAAGGTTGTTATGGCAGAGTCTATCGAAGACCTACAAAGAATGTTGAATAAACTAGATGCAAGCATGGAGAGCATGGGCCTCAAAATTAACGCGAATAAAACAAAAACTATGGCGTTCGAAGGAAAGAGTGAGAAAACACTATGCAATATTTTATTAAATGACGAGAGAATTGAACATGTTGATAAGTTCGTATACCTGGGTAGCTTATAATAAGCGGGAAATCCCTAATGGACAAAGTAAGTAACGAGATAATTCTAAAAGAATGTGGTGCAGAAGAGACGCTAGTAGACACATGGGAAAGAAATCGGTTAAGATGGTTCGGACATGTTGAGAGAATGCCAAATGAACGACTAACGAAACAAGCGTATCAAGGTAAAGTAAATGGCAGCGTGCCCACAGGTAGACCGCGGAAAGAATGGTTAGAATGTGTGAATGAGACCCTAGTTAGAAGAGACATAAGAAGTCACAGAAACACGATAGCCTGCATGAAAAAATACATGGACATAAAAGAAGCTAGAGATGTATGCCAGGACAGGAAAGTATGGCGGCAAATAGTTAATAAAAAGAGTGTCAGTAGAGTGAATGACGCCTGAAACAAAGACCTTGGCCACTAATGGACCCAAGTGGGGAACCTTACATAAAGACTTCGTGAGGTTCTTCGCTGGGGGTGACTGCTAGACAGATTGATCAGCAACCTGGGTCGGAGCAGTGTTGCGGAACGTACGTGTTATTTATTTAAATAGCACGAGAATTCTGGATCAATCTGAAAAATCTCTATCCCTTCCACACACTACGCCTTTCCCCTACCGAGTGAGTCATGCCTACCCCGAAAGGGAAATGGCTTAATGATGTAATAATAATTTTCAATTATTGAAACAAATGGAATTTGTTAAATTTTTTTCTCGAAAATTCGTTTTTCCTCCTGAAAATTTTAACTATTAGTCTAGTGGAATATTAATTAACATTGGTTCATTAATTTTTGTTTGTTTAGACGAATGGAATTTGTTTGAATAATTTTTTCCGATAATTAGTTTTTTTCCTCAAAATTATTACTATTGCTCTAGTGGAATATTTATTAACATGAGTTAATTTATTTTCAGGTACCTAAACAAATGAAATTTGCTTAAAATTTTTTTTTAAATTCCATTTGTTTAAATAATTAAAAATGAAGTAACCAATGTTAATTAATATTCCATTAGACCAATGTTAATAATTTTAAGTAAGAAAAAAGCGAGAATACAGTGTTCAAAATGTCGATTTCATGAAGAATTGACATTTTTTGTTTTAACGGTAGTTTTCGGGTACGCGTGGGGGTCTGTTAGGGGTGTCAAACCCATATGTCTGATATATAAAATTCTTTATTGGATAATTTTCTACGAGCCCTATACTTTCCGGTCTCATTTTTTTAAATCCTAAGAAATTATTCCAAAAACTCAAAAAGTGATTTTTCCCCATGCATTTTACACGGGAAACTTCAAGTCAAAACCGGAACTGTCAAAGTAAAATAAAAAAATAAGAATTTGGGAATTTCTTTTTTCGGATTTGGAATGAAATGGGGGGGATCGCTGCCCTCTAAAGAAAAGTGTTTTTGAGCGACCCTACTGTACATCTTTCGGCTACACATATTTCCCGCAAAAGAAGTTCAAGAAAAGAATATCACAACAAAAATAGTGTGTGACTTTAAACAAGAATATATTTTTTTAATTTTTCAGTGGCTTTCAGAACAAAGCAGTAAACTTTACGAAAACACGTTCTCTTAATGTAGTTTCAAAGTAGAATATGCAAAAATAATTGAATAATTTTCGGTACATTTTCATTCACACGAATTTAAAGCGTAAGAAATAAAGTTAAAATCTGAATCAATTGAAAAAATACTGTTTTTATTAAAAATTGTCTTAGATAAAATTCCGTCGAAATAAAAAATGTGGATGATCTTACACAAGTTAATCTAAATTGATGAAAGAAATATTGTTCTTTTCTGAAAATTTGTTTTTAAAGTCGAACAAAAATGTGCCAATGATTGATTTTTTATTGAATATTCACTGTATAATCAGTCAAATTAATTGGAAAAGTGCCGTGGACAACAAAAAGGGCATTTGGAAGCCCAAGACCGATTAGATCATTATTATCAGGAACATATTGTGGAATACGGAAGAAAGAATAATGCTGCAAAAACTCAACAATTTTATTGTCTACATTCTAACGGAGGAAAATGATGATCTAACTTTCGCATTCTTTGGAAAAAATCGCATAAGAAACTGTCAATGCACTTTTTTCAGGATGGAAAGTAGTTATAATTTGCAGTTTTTTCTTCTCAAAGTTCCTCTCATGCTGAAAAGAAAGGAGAAATTCTATTTTAAGAAAAAGGACTAAGTTTTAAGTTAAAAGGATCTTGTTTTAAGACAAAAAAGCAGTTTAAATATAGACTTTTCCCCCTGCATTTATTTCCAGTATGAATATTTATTTTAAAGTAATGAAATACTAATAACTAGCATCACACAGAATCAAAGTTCTTATACTTTGATTACAGCTTAATTGAAATTTCAATCTTAATTTAAGCTTATTGTTTGGCCTAAGGTTAGATTTAACCGTTTTATTTGATCAGAGAGTTCGAGTTAAGCCTATTTTTTGGCGAAGTTTAATTTAAATTTATTTTTTAAGGGGATTATTTCATCTTCCTTAATTTTTTAAGCTTTTTTACGAAGTCTGTATTAAATCGCATAAATATTTATATATGCTTGAAGAAATCTTTCATTTAAAAAAGTAACATTGAAATATCTTTAGTAGCTTCAGATTTTGAGAGTTTAGATTGTGTGCAATTATTATACTAACATACTAAAATATGCTGCTGATATTATGGATCCAATCGGTACTGGATCCAGAATACCCCTCTTAATTGGCCATTGACCTTTATGCGAAATAGATGACTGAACGAAGCAAACGAATTTTTTTTACGTATTCAAATTTAGAGTGTCTGATTTCAAAAACGCAATATGTTTAAGTATTTTTAAAGCTTGTATACACTTCGTAATTCAAACTTTTGAATTCCAAATGCATTTATTTTAGCAACTCATTGTTTGCAAATTAACAATTCTAAACTTTTTAAGGTCAAATCGGTTTAATTTTAAAGTTTCCATTCACTTTTTTAAATTTTGCATTCTAAATAATTGCTGTTCAATCTTTTTAATTTGAAATTGTCAACCTATCCAGTGTTGATAATATGTATTCTTGCTTGAAGTTTTCACCTTTTAAAACATTTTTAAACTTTCAAAATAAATTTATTTTAACAATTCTTTTGTAACTGAAATTTTGTTACTATCGCTTCTTACCAATGTTAAAAAAAAGGTTGAATTTTAATCAATTTTGGCTTATTTGTTTGAGGAAAACACTCTAATGCAACTCTACTCATTCCAATTTTAAAAGTGAATTTTTCTTTAGCTGAAATCGTAAGAATACAATTTTTTTTGAGAAAGCGTGTTCAAAACAAATTAACTATATTTAAAATTTATTTTGTTTTAACTGATAAATTAATTTCGAATTGAAAGCATTCAAAACTGAACATTAAAAAAACTAGAATCTAAAATGTAAATCGTTGAAAAATAATAATATTAGCAATTTATATCTTATGCTTTTTAAAATTCAGAATTTAAAAGAATTTATATTAGTAATTGGTCAATTATATTTTGTAAATTATATACGATAGAATTTTACGTTTTTGAATTGACCGTTGCTATACTTGTACCGAAGTATCGGCGCAACATAAAAGTTTAAAAGCTTTGCGGTTCATAACAGTTCATTTCTAAAGTGTTTTAAAATGAAGATTGTATAATTTTAAATAATTTCAAGTTGAATTGTTTCAATATTAAATATTGTCTGTTAAAAATTGAGCGCTGCATACTTTAAGATATTAATTTGATTTTGTAATGGTAAATATTAATATAATTTTGGCCGAAATTCGTTTAAATCATTTCACATTGCGTATGAATTTGATAAAAATCCAGGTGCGAACACCAAAAATAAATCCCTCTTCATCCTTAAATGGGACAAGAGTATAATCTGGAGAGATATTACATGGTGTTTATCGTAAAACCTAGATAACTTCGTCCATTCTTGGCGCGTGCTAGCAGCTGCTGCTTCATTCTTGATATAAAGATAAACTTTGAGGATCACAATGTGTTCCTTGTCCTCGTCAGGTGAATTTTCCGTAACCTGCTAATGTGGTCCAAGGTAGAAAATAGATTTTAAAAATACGAATATAAGATGCTTCTTAATTAATTCATAAAGTTTGTCTAGACTTTCATTGCATTGCCAAAATAATAAATTTATTTAAAAGTAAATACGAATTTAGAGTTAAAAACATTTCACAACAAATTCGCGAAGCAAGAGGCACAATCAATTTTGAGAATAGCAACTTTTTTTCTAAAACTGTTTTGCAATTTCGGTTTTAGTCTAGTTCATAAATTAGGTTGATACACATATCGATACATTGAAACTGAATTTTTTTGTGATTTCCCGGTTACCAAACATTCTTACAAGTCATAAAAATTAAACTCATACCTGAAAAAATGTTTAATTTAGATATTGATTGCTTAATTATAAAATTAAAGAATTATAACTATTCTACATTTGAAGTATTTACATTTGAAATAAAATAATTTTTAATTCATCGATTCATCAAACAATTTTATTAAACTTTTTTCGAACTTAGGGTTTTTTTTGTCTGAAAAAATCTTAGATGATGATGAAAAAATCTTAAATCAAGAAATTTTCAACGATTTCAATGATTTTAAGGAATTCAAAAAAATCTGTGTGGTTTTAATGAGTGTCCTAGAATTTCGGAAGGATGTACTAGGACCTATAAGGTTTTAAGATATTTAAAAAAATCTCAAGTGATTTTTAAAGATTTTTAACGGATATGATCAAATTTCCGAGGATTTCAATGTTTTTAAGAGATTTTAGGACCTATCAAGGTCTTTCAATCTATTTTTTTAGGATTTCCGAAAACATCATCACATTTCATAACATTTCACGGATTTTTTTAGAGGATTTTACTGGATTTCGAAGGACTATTAAAATTTAAAGTGATTTTATAATATTTGAAAGAGTATACTAAAAGGATGTTCAAGAATGTAATAATTATAAAAAGGCATCAAGGAATGTACCTTTTAAATTAGTTTTATCTGGTTAACAAAAGATCTAAAAATTAACAAACTTCAAACAAACATTTTATAATTTAACCTTTTGAAACTAAACAACGTTAGTTTCAACTCTTCAACCAATAAACTACAATGGAAACCTTCAATAGCCCTCCCTTCTATAGCCCTTCCGAGAATTGAACCCGCGCCGCAGGTAGGTATCCACGGTTGTCACTCAGGCGAGCACTCAGGCTTAAACAAACAAAAGCGGAGCGGGCTATAATGAGTTAGTTCCCACCCACCGTCAGCCCCAAAATCGGCGCTATAGAAGAGTTTCACTGTATTTCAAAATTGCGCATTCAAATCTTTAAGTTTAAGTTGAAATTATAAAAATTTTAATTATGATAAAAATTATTAAGCTTTAAAAGTAATAAATTTGAGTTTAATTGAACCGTTAAAACTTAGGCAATTCTAAACTTTGTTTGAAATTGAAGTATTCATAATTCAGGATCGTGAAACGAAGTCGTTCAGAATGAATAATGTTCAAATTGTGCGCCAAAAGCGATCAGAAACATAGGAGCCTCAATGTGGACAAAGTGAATGAAAGAATGAATTTCAAGATTATCATATACAAAAATATTTTGTAATTTCTCAAATATTGGTATATTTTTATGATTTTTCTCAATTTCCCAGTGCAAAATGAAAAAGTGAAGGTAAGTCAAAAATTCATGTGGGGGAGTGAAGGGATCGCCGGTTCTTATTCAAATTGAGGTCGATTTTTTCTTAATCTCCTAAAAAGAGTTATAACAATAGGATAACAAAAATTAATATTTGGGTATAATAAATGATATAGCCCATGATATTACTAGATGTCAGTAGGAAGGATAGGTATAACAAACTTTAGAAAATTGAATTTCTTTTTAAAAAGCAATTAAACTTGTAAACGAAAGTTGTCTGCTATAGTAGAGAATTATCCAGATATGATTCAATGCTGAGGCCAAAATAGAGTGTCACTGCCATAAGGGTAAAAAACAGAAGTTTTTTCATCGTGTGAATTAGACTAGAAAGAGTGTGTACCATCTGATATGTACAAATAACCACGCTGATAGGGGAGTACACTACATCTAAATTAGCTGACCCTGCGATGCATCTGGCGAGCAAAAAGTAATACGAGTGTTATCGCGCGAAGCCCACGGAAAAAAAGCTCAGACAAAGTCCATTGACCAGATGGGCTTTCTCCGTCGTGACAAGACACACGTTAAATCTTGAAATACTCGCGCTTGACACTCTTCCCTCAAAATATTCATCACACAGTTCCCCTTTCGAGAAAAATACATTTAAGCTACATGAGACGTAGTATACGTAACACTTTTTTGTCTGGCGATGTCAATCACGAGAAAATACGATTACAGTATTATCTCCTTGAAAGCACAGATACGAGATGAAAATCTTTCTTGACCTGTCTAAGTTTGAGCAAAAAATATAGTAAGCATAGCTTTAAACTGTCAGCTTCAAGGGAAAGCTTATCAGAAGCTAGGTTGAAGAAACAGTGGGAAACTGAAAAATTTTAGGACGCGATCTGTGGTCACTTAACGATAAGCCGTAATAAATGTGGTCGGCGCGTGTTTCTTTGGGGGCTAATAGTCTCTCACAAACACTAACCAGATCCCTCTCTTGAACAACTTTTGGCGATCGAGTCGAACCAAACTCGAATTCGACACTAAAAAAATATTTATGCCGAAAGTAGATTTCGTTACCTAACTCATCCTAAGCATTTGTTGAATAATGGCCGTTTTCTTTAATGATTTCAGGGTCTTGTCAGACAATGATAAAAAGCCATTTATCGAAGAAGCTGATCGACTTCGTTTAATCCATAAGCGACAGCATCCGGATTATAAGTATCAGCCTAGGCGAAGAAAACAGAACGGACCTGCTGGGCGAGAAAATTCCCCATCTAGAAGCCAAAGCAATGTAACTTTTAGTGTCTCAAGATCATTAAAACAAGAGGAAATGAATGTCCGAGGCCCCAAATGTCCCAATTCACCCCAGAACTGTGCTAGTTCTTCGCCTCCGTCAACACCTTCTCAAGGAATCTCTCAAGGCCTCTCACCTCCGACACCTCCAACAACTCCTAGAGGTCAACATTACATTAATCAGGTGGGTCATCTATATTTTTGCATATAAAAGTTATTCTATTTTCTGAAATAAAAACCGATTTACATTTGTAAATTATTTTTAATTGCAGGGTCATCAACACCAGCAAAACAACGCTCTCTATCATCAAGAAATGACTAACCAATCTGGCGGTTCACCACAAAGTGGAATGGATCTAAGATATGTTGATTTGCCTGTAGAAGAGGGACAACTTAGTAATCTGAGTTCTCTAGGTGGTGTTAGTCTTGGCCTTCCACTCAACCTTCAAGAATGTGAGGTCGAAAACAGCGAATTGGATCAGTATCTTCCACCACCAGTGCCAAATCTTCATCAATATAACTCAGTGTCACCGACTACTTCTCACTGGCCAGTCAACAGGTGAGGATTTTGTGATATTTTGTGGTTAATTTATAGAAAACTTTTTCCTATGACCCCTGCACCTTTTATCTTTAACCAGTTACATTTAAATTTTGAGATCTCACATCTTTGACTCCTAACCATTAATTTCTTTGGGGTGGTGCATAAATTACGTACAGTTTTTTAAAATGAAATTTTAAACCACGTACCCCTATTTGGTAGTTGCTCTTTCTTATGAATTAACAAAGTAGTTCAAATTTCAACCAAAGATTTGAATTTTTAAGCATGAAAAGAAGTGAATTTTTGATTAAAATGAAGAATCTTCAACTTAAACAATTAATTTTGTAGCAAAAATCCCAATCTTCAACGAAATACATAAATTTGTAACCTAATAAATATATTTGTAGCCAAATAGTAGAATTTTTAAACTAAGAAAGATAAGTTTGTAAACAAAAATGGAATAGTTCAATTTTAATTTAAATGATTATTTTTTACTAAAAAAATTCATTTTTACAAAATTGTTGAATTTTCAACATAATATTTAATTTTCAACGAAATTGTTCATTTTTGGTTTAAAAAATAATTTTTTAAAAACGGATTTTTAACCAAGTAGTTCAATTTTCAACCAGAGATAAATTTTCAACTAAAATTATGAATCTTCAGCCAAAAAAATAAATGTTGAAGAAAATTCAAATTTCAAACAAGTTGTTGGATTTTTTAACCTAAAAAAATGAACTTTCAACCAAAAATGATAAATTTTCAACTAAAAATGGAATAGTTCAATTTTGAGTTGCAAAAATTAAACAAAACATTGTACCGCTTTTTTCATCACTAAAGTAAGAATTAAATTACAACGTAAAATCCTAAATCTTCATTTTCTGCAAAAAGCTATTTTTATCATGTTATCGTTTATTTATAAAGAAACATACAATTCTTCTTTTTATATACCTTTCAGTGAAAAAATCGTATATGTCAGTGCGATACAGTTACATTGAATCTTTATTTTATCGAAACAGTATAATTTTTTTGGATAAAAACTTTTTTACTCTTATTTGTCCTGCCCGTATCTCGGAAGCAAGTTTTTATTTTTTTATCGTTATAAATAGATTTTTAGTCGCTATCCAAACACGACTTTCAAACTCCATGAAATATAAATCTCTATAAATTCTTGAATGATTTACTCGGATTTGGTTAATTTATTCTAATCAGACTCATTTTCTCCGAATTTAGCAACTCAATATCGCGGGAGTGAGTTTTTATTTTAAACTGAAAATTGCACTTTTTATCGTCATCAGCCTGGGTTGACTCCCATGGGCGCGTTTGACCACTTATAGCGACACTAGCGCAATCTGCAAGGAGGTGGCAAACTAAAGCGTATCCATGTGTTCGTGCACGTAAATGTGTATATTATTTGAATGTGTTGCATGAATTAAAATTAGAGAAAATAAACGAATTAATTCAAGATTATACAAATTTAAGACAAAAAATGTGTAAATACTGTTTCCTGTACCATTTTTCAGTCAGTGACATCCTGGCACAGCACAAACATTTCAATTTACTTTAACTTTGTTTGTTTTTCAATGTCCTGATTTCACTTCATACGGCGAAACGCAACTTTTTTGAACTTCGCAAAATTTGAAGTTTGTTGACGAAAACATAACCTCAACGAACACTAGAATGGCGGGGCCAAGATATTTGAAGAAAATATTACCCCCACTTACGCGCCTACAGTGGAGACATCTACAAGGAGGTAGATAACTACAAAAGTATATGTGATCACTCGCGCTCATGGGAGTCGACGCAGCCTGATCGTCATCCTTAACCATGCCTGTTCCAGCTTTAGGTTCCTGTCACTTTGAAAATGTCAACTTCCACATACTATTTCTTAGAATTGGATAATTTTTTTCAATGTTATTTCGCTCTCCTGAAAAATTTCAATTATGTTGGTTATCTAGTTTTGTATCACGCAGTAAGTGTGTACTTTGCACTAGATTGCGCTGACAAAAAGCAGGCCTGAATATATCTTACATAAGAAATGGTTTGGCCACCTCCCTCCTCCCTCAACACCTTACGTAATTCATGCATGGCATCTTTAAGAATGAGTGAAAAAGAAGAGTCAAACCTTAATTTAATGTCAGTTTTGAGGCTGAGCTTGACATTAAATCCAGTATCTCGGAACTATTTTGTCTCTCTCCTGTTTTTTCTCTCTGTTTGGTGACGTCTGATTGAGCATCTTACAATCCCCGCCACTCGGCGTCAATTCTCGGAAACACTAAATCCAGAAACACTAAATCCATGTTCCACTGTATATGTGTTTGGCTTATGGTTATGATTTTTAATTTCCAGGTATGAAGATGATGTAGAAAAGCCAGGTAAACGTTACTATTCAGACCCTTCAGTGTCTGAAGTCTACTGGGAGGACAAATCCCAGGAAGTGAGGTACCATGATCTCCAGCCACCGCTACCACCAGTTCAGTACATATCCACTCAGCATCATCCACACACAACTACTCAAGTGGGCCATCCACATGTCTCTAATCCTTACTCTCAGTACCACCGTTATGCACCCAGCATTGACACATGGACTAGTAATGTGAACTACCTTTGAAAAAATACTTAAAAATACACTTAACATTCGTTGACATTTTGTTTACGTCTTCAACTGAGGATTATCCAGCTTCTTTCCGTTCGAACTGATACACCAGTCTTGGTCCATTTTGATTAAATTAAATAAAAATTGCCGATGTTCAAACGTTAAACCGAGAATAAATCAGAAATGATTGAGCGACGTGAGATAGGAGGTACATATCGCATACAATAATAAATAATTGAGATGACGGGAGTTGGAGAGATAGCCAAATACGATGTAATTAACGAATAATTACAGTGATTATAATTAACGTAAGTACCACGCGTATCGGTTTCGTATAAGATTATTGTAGCATATATAGTATATGATAGGACGTAAGTAAACGTACGTGAATTTTGAGCATGATCACAGTATATGCATGTAATGTTGACTTCGTACGTGTGAGAAGTACCCAGTATAAGAGGTAACACCATGAGACTCCATGACATCATTCCATGACAGCCAACCATTCCAAAGCGCACAATTTCAGGCCAAACAAACAGCGCTCGAATATGCCTTGTTCGCGATCTAATAATATAAACTCGATTCTTGAACTGCATTAGCCAGTCGAAGGTTTATTATACAAGTTTTATTCGACCCTGGAGCGGACACTGTTCAAATAAATCCCTGTGTAATCCGACCGTCAGAATATTGGCGAGGAAACTCTGGTTTTGTTAAAAAAAAAGGTAAGCAATGTTTCGGTTTGCTGATTAGAATTACTGATACAATCAATAGAGCTCTTTTGAAGCTTTAATTAATATTTTTAGATTTTTTCATTCGGTTTAATAATATAATACTGAGATTTTTTAGGCTTTTGCGATTTATCAAGAATTTCTACCTTTTTCGTATAATACTTCAAAGCAATTTTTTTGTACAATTTTTTACAACATTGTAAAATGTATCTGACCACCAAATACTAGTTTTTGCATAAGTTTCGTGAGAATTACAAAAAAATCTACTATATTATAGAAATACGAACATGTGCCTTTCGCTATTACATCATTGTAATTCTTTAATGTACTTCAAGTAATAAAATATGAAATCATATAATAAATAAATTATTTATAAGTAGGCATTTTCTAGTAATATACGTCCTGGAATGTAAAAAATCACAGAAGGTGAATATTGTAATTTATTATGATAAAATGTTCATAAATATATGTATAAATAAAAATAGAGGAATATTTGAAAAATTGGTATATTCCAAAAAGTGTGCCAGGTTTTATCGAGTGTGAAAAAAGTGTCATCTACAATTACTTTAATTAATAGATATATAGATTCGCAAAAATATATACATATTAACACTGACTATTTACGATTTAGACATGCTTTTGTACTTAGATATTTATTTAATTGAAAAATTATTATATATTCGAAGAGCGACGTTCAGAGTCTTTTCAGGATACTCTAGATAGATATACGTATTTTTAAGAAATAAATCAATTATAACGAAAAAAACTACAGCCATTTTTCGTTAATTTTATAGATCTTAGCTAAATTCTTTATACGATATATTATTTAATCTGTGCACTCTGAAGAATTATTCTATACCACAAATTAACGATGCTAAGCTCGTTCTTTAAAATATTGTTTTATCAAAATATGAAAATAAATAATTTTAATTAATATGATGGTGTTGTTATTTAATTGTAATTCGAATCATATTTAATTAAGGTTTTTCCCCTTGAGAATAAAAGATAATTTTTTTAAAACAAAAATTTGATTTTTTATCACCCAGAACTCTTTTTTTTCGTTGGAACCATAAACCATTTTCCTGAGAAAAGAAGATGATTGTAAAATAGGCAGAGAATTGTAGAAATAACCAAAGCGGAAGAGTGTTGTGAGTTTCAAATATTTGCACGATTTTTTTATATTTTCGGTTCTATTGCAGCGTCAGGGTCACGGTGGACCATTCTTGAATTATGTGACCACGAGTAAACAGCTTTATCAAAATCCTTGAACGCAGAACGTGGGAATGTCGCGGCTTTCATGCCACTTATCCACATCTTGAGATTAAAAGCATAGAATATGCGCGCCTTACATTTTTACCGACTTATTAATCAGGCAGTGATGCACTTTATGTTTGATCGTACTTGAATCAGAAGTGCAGTCTTTTATATCTTATCAGTTTTAAAGACCTCTACGGTTCACAATTATCAGAACTAAAATGAACTTTTGATTATAAATTTTAATTATTGCTTATAAAATATAAATGATTAGGACTTGAGGAATTTTAATTTACTAGAAGAAATACACGCGCTGGATTATTATTTTCTTCTCTGACGCAATTTTTAAAGAAAATTATAAAATTACTAATAATAAAACATTTTTAATTTATTAGTATCTATTATCTGAACTAATAAGAAAGAAAAGCAAGGACAATATTTTGGATAATTCTTGGAAATTGATACTGTAACTTCAGAATTAATATATAATATTTTTTTAGACAATCAAGGTCGTTGATTTTCTTTTTAATGTCTAGTTTCGACAAAAAATAATAACCTGCCTAAAGTTGTTCAAAATTATAAGTTTAATTTTTATATCGATTTTTTTTAATAATCGATTTTCAGAGAAAAACGCTTACCTATTCTATTAGTGTTAAAATTTTGTAAATAATCTTTAATAACAAATGATTATTTGTAAAAAAAGGCATTTATAGAAGAAAAATATCAAGATATCGATAAATGTTTATTGAAATAGATATTTCCAGTGAGAACCGATGTAGTTTAAAATCAGCGTTGGTTATGTTACTTTTTTGAGTAACTAGTTGCAGTTACTAGATGAAGTAACTTCAAGTTAACAGAAAAGTTAAATAAGATTCTGATTAAAATTAAAATTAAGTTAAAATTAAAATTATGATTAAAAGTTAAATCAAATTCTGAACAGGTGTTGTTTTTCTGCATTGTTTGTCAGGATCACCAGAGTTATTTGTTCCATTGATTTTGTCTTCGTCAGCCATTACAAACAATTTTGCATATTAAATTTAAAGTTAAAATCGCGACACCATTCTATTATTACATTTCATGGTATTTTGTTCACATTTCAAGAAAAAATATTGTATTTTCAATAAAATAGATAACTTTTTAACGAAATAGTTGAATTTTCAACAAATAATATGAATTTTCAACAGGAGAGTTGCATTCCCAGCCAAGAAATATTTCTCGGTTAGATTTTTCAACCAAAAAGTTGTATTTTTACCGGGAGATCTAAATTTTCAAACAAATAAAAAGCCATTTGAACAAAATACATAAATTTTCAACTAAATAGTTGAATTTTCACACCGAAAATATTAATTTTCAACAAAGTATATTGCGTAATAGCAAGCATTCCAATCGGAAACAGTTCAGGCGACTCTCCCTGACTGTTAACGTATCGATCCCCCCGAATTTAGTACTACCTATTTGAAGGCAACCCCCGACACTTGACTGAAAGCGAGAGTTTGGTGTAGTTGAATTTTATGGCAAAATATTCCAATTTTACACATAAAAACAAATTTAAAACGAAAAGGGATCAATTTTCAACTAAAATTATGAACTGTCAACCAAAAAACTGAATTTTTAACAAAGTAGTTCAAATTTCAATCAGTTAAATTTCCTAACAGAAAATATGAATTTTCAACCCCTCTAAAGATTGTTGAATTCTAAGGCCAAAAAGACGAATTTTCTATACAACGAATTCATTTTCAAACCGAAAATATGGCCTTTCAAAAAAAATGTTATTTTTTATTCAAATAGTTAAAGTTTTTACCAAAATATATTAATTTTCAATCAATTCGTAAAATCTTGAACCAAAATAGATGAATTACACAGCCACACAAAAAAAAGTGTGCGGATCTGGTAACAAGACACACGTATTCCTATGTATTTTGAGACGTTGAATTCAAATTCGGTATCAAAAATCACCCATCACGTCATGGTTGAGCCATAACCTCAAAAAATGACGAAAAATCATGCAATGAGGCAAATAAATTTCAAAATAATGCCAGTGATGCAAATTTTCACTTCAAAAACATGTCGACAACTGTGAATAATCAACCCTTGCCTGATATCAACTTATTTAACATAACTTTATCCAACAGAACCTGACTTCACCTAACCTGAATTAACAGAAATTTATTGAACTGCACGTAAAGCTCTGGAAGCATATTTTCCCAGTAGCAAATGCGTGCTACATCGAATGCGTCAACTCGAGCCTGACCTAGAAATAAATATAACCTAGCCTAACCTAACCTCACGAAACACAATTAAACTGATTGTGTTGTCCCGTTGTGTTTGCGGTACCGTTTGAATCAGCTTGGGCTTAACCTGCAAAGAGGTCAAACCTATCCTAACCTAAACAAAAAACTGACCTAACATAACCTAACTTAACTTCACGTAACACAATTAAACTCATGGTGTTGTCCCGTTGTGTTTGCGGTACCGTTTCATTCAGCTTCGGCTTAACCTACATAGAGGTTTAACCTATCCTAACCTAACAAAACCTGACCTAACATAACCTAGTCGAATGAAATTCAACCGCACGTGTAGCTATGTAAGCGTACTGTTCTCAGTCTTAAATGTGTGCTATATTTAATAGGTTAACTCGATTTTAACCTACAAATGAATCTAACTTAACAGAACCTAACGAAATTTTGCTCAACGCAACACAACTTAACTTAAGTGTTCCCGTCGTAACACAATAAAATTCATTTCATTGTACTACAGGTGGTTAAAAATTTAGACGCACATTATTCATTTGAAGAAACTTAGAACTACAAGTAGAATTGACCCCATTTCAATTAACCTGACAATGTTTGTATGAATTAAAATGTAGAACTGTAACTTAAACATGCAAATGAATAAGAGTTTTATTCAAAATTTTGTTCTCTCTGCTTTTCTTAAACTTAAGGGATATATTTATACTATCTTTCGCGTTTACATTTTATCTTGCTATTTATCGTAATCAAATTGATTTATAGAGCTACTTCAGTCTATTTTCTGCTATTAATTTCAAAATATGAAAGTACGCAAGAACAGGGTTGCCAGCGTAATCGGTTAGGTTACGTCAGGTTTTGTTAGGTTAGGATAGATTAAACCTCTATGTAGGTTAAGCCGAAGCTGAATGAAACGGTACCGCAAACACAACGGGATAACACAATCAGTTAAATTGTGTTTCGTGAGGTTAGGTTAGGCTAGGTTAGATTTATTTCTAGGTTAGGCTCGAGTTGACCCATTCGATGTAGCACACATTTGCTACTGGGAAAATATGCTTCCAGAGCTTTACGTGAAGTTCAATAAATTTCTGTTAATTCAGGTTAGGTGCGGTCAGGTTCTGTTGGGTAAAGTTATGTTAAATAAGTTGATATCAGACAAGGGTTGATCCTTCACAGTTGTCGACATGTTTTTAAAGTGAAAATTTGCATCACTGGCATTATTTTGAAATTTATTTGCCCCAGTGCATGATTTTTCGTCATTTTTTGAAGTTATGGCTCAACCATGACGTGATGGGTGATTTTTGATATCGAATTTGAATTCAGCGCCCCAAAACCCATAGGAATACGTGTGTCTTGTTACCAGATCCGCACACTTTTTTTGTGTGGCTGTGTTATCAACGAGAAATGTAATAGTTGATATTATTTCAAGAACCAAAATTTAAATTTGTATTTAATTACAGTTGAATTTAACCAAAAGAGAGGATATTTCAATGAAATAGCTGAATCATCAACCAAAAAAGTTTAATCTTCTATCTACAACTGACCCATAAGCATCTGTTGATAGTAGATATACAAAAAACACAAAGTAACTTCAGTTGTTAAAAATTGGAAATTTTGATCGATTTTATATAAAAATACTAATTTCTGATAGAAAAAGCACAGGACCTGCAATTTTTATAAATCTGGTCTCTTCTTCGAAACTTTATGAATTTATATTGAAATTCTTTTTAATACTAATTTTTAGCGAAAAATGCATATGATTTTTCTATTTGAAAGGGACTTTTTCAGATTCAAACGTTTCTAAAATGACATATTTAGATTTAATGTCATTGGAAAGTGTTTTTCCAGTTAAAACAGAAATTTAATAAGATCTATAAATTAATATTTACCTTATTAAACATTTGAAGTTTAGAAATTACAAATAAATCATAGAAACCCCAGTAGAAAGTAAGAAAACGGCCGGTTTTCCACATTTATCGTCAAACTATGGTCAATATCTTTAAACCACATTTAGACCCTCTTTTGAGCCTGCAAGTATTGCATTTAGGAAGTGCAGCATCAAAGCAAGTTCTCTATAATCTCACACCAATGTGGGAGAATAAAAATAACCATTTGTTATTCATCAGCAAAAAAGAAATAATAAATAATATTGGTGATATAAATAATAAGGATATTCGCAATTATTTAATAGGTATATTAATCATAATATTCTAATTATATGGCTAATTCAAATGGTACATTAAAAATACGCAAGTACGAAGGATCGAACTCGAGTTCGCACGCATACACCCACGCGCCAGTTTAATTTCCGAAACGTATAAAGTCCTAACCGAATGAACTAACGGAGTATGTTAGGATGTCTGCGATAAAAACGAGTACCAATGGTACAATACTTTCAGGCCCGAAATCCTGTTAAATATGAAATAACCATGTGAATAATGACTTTTTATGTTAATTTTTTGTGCATTTCAATATTTGAAACTATTGTTGAGGAGTTCAATATAAATTTTTTCTGTATTTTAAAAAGAAATATTCTACTTTAACCCTTTCCGGCATACATTTTTCAGGGAAACGAGTTTTCATGAAAATTGATATACGGGGGTTTTTGGGATCACTGATCACGAATCTGAACTCAGATTTCGAAAATTCAAAATAGGGGATCCAATATGGCAACTTAAATTTGGAATATTTTTGGATTTTTTTCAGAATTGGTATACAGGGTTTTTTTGGAGTCGCTAATCACGAATCCGAACTCAGATTTAAAAAATTAAAAATGGCGGATCCAATATGGCGGCCAAAATTTGGAATTTTTTTCTTGAAAATTGGTGTACAGGGGTTCACGAATCTGAACTTAGATTTTGAACATTCAAAATGGCGGGCCAAACTTCAAAATATTTCTAAATTGTTTTTTGAAAGTTGGCACAGGCAGGGGGTCGCTGATCTTGAATCTGTATTCAAAATGACAAATATTTAGAATATTGAGATTTGAAAAAATATACACCTACTCACCTAAAACATGGATTAGTACCAATTTTCGGAATTTTCAAAATCTAAATTCAGATTCGTTATCAGTGACTCCAAAAATCCTTGTACACTAATTTTTTTTTTAAATCCAGAAAACTTTATTATTTTGATCACCATATTGGATCCGTCATTTTGGATTTTCAAAGTTTGATTTACCAGTTTTATGTACCAATTTTCAGAAAAAAATTCAAAAATATTCCAAGTTTCGGGCACCATCTTGGATCCACCATTTTAAATTTCCAAAATCTGAGTTCATTTTCGTGATCACTGGCCCCAAAAACCCCTGTATACCAATTTTCAGATACAATCCAAAAATATTTCCAATTTCGGCAGCCATACTGGATCCACCATTTTGAATTTTCAAAATATGAGTACAGATTCGTATTCAGCGACCCTAAAAATCCTTACGCACCCATTTTCATAAGGATATAATGGAAAGTTTTTTCAATAATGAATTTTTTCAACAAAAAAGGCTTTTTTCATCTTTGTTTATAAGTATTAACAAATTATTTTAAAAATGTATACCCTTCGCACAAAAATTTCAATTTTCTATCATCCTGCGAGCATGAAATTAAAAAAAAAAAATCTCTGTAAAATCCAATAAAAACTACTCTGAAATCCAAAAAAATGATATGAAAAAAGGTGGGAATACGGTATTACCACCATGCCGCAAAGGGTTAAACGCTTCAGAAGAATTTTACACTAAATTTTCAACATTATTATTTTTTGATCACATTATTAAACAAAGATTTAAAAAGCGTATTGGGCATCATAATGAATGTAATTACATTAACTTATTTCAAACATTTAGTTTAAGATAAAATCTAACTATTATAAATAAATTATATACTTCATTATACATAGGAATATGTGGGTGTACAGAGTTCATCCACAAACTAAATTTCTTCTTAAGTGAAAATTCTGAAAATTTGTATTAATCGGGAAGTGTATCATTGTCCCGCATTTCGCGATAAGCAGTTGGACACGTAGAAGGTCTATAAAAGATTTGAAAGAATTTTTGTTTTAACCCTCGTTATATTGTACGGAAATGTGTCCAAAAAGTAGATTTTATAGTTTAGGTCCTTAAGAACCTCCTTCTATGAGGAAGTAATATAAATGTAAGTGGATAAATGGGAAATTAAGTGACTATTTTGATATCATTTAAGGAGTTAGACAAGGATGCGTTATCTCTTCATGGTTATTTATATTATTCATGGAGAAGTGTTTAAAAATGGCTCTTTTCGGCGAAGAAGGTGTGGATTTCGAAACAGTAAGGGTACGTGGGTTAGCGATCGCAGATGTTGAGGTTGCTATGGCAGAGTCAATCGAAGACTTGCAAGGAATATTAAATAAACGGAATGCAAGCATGAAGAGCATGGGCCTCAAAATTAACGCAAATAAAACAAAAAATATGGTGTTCGAAGGAAAGAGTGAGAAAACACTATGCAAAGTTTTATTAAATGATGAGAGCATTGAACAAGTTGATAAGTTTGTTTACCTTGGTAGCTTATTTACTAGGGATAGAAAAATAGATGAGGTGTTAGGTAGACGCATAAACGAAGGTAAGAAGGTTATTGGTAGAGCAGGGCCCCTTATAAGAAGTAAAAATTAAGTATTAAGCAAGTATTTTCTTTTCACAAAAGACCGATTTTCTTGAATCAAGAAAATAATAGAATCAGGACAACTATTTGAATCAAGAATATATTATAAAATATTAAATTAAGAATATTATATTCTCATGATAAGTAACTAAAACTGTAACAAAATGTTTCTTGATCCAAGTAAATTCATATACTTATTTTGACTGCTATTTTAATTGAAACAGTGTTCATGTTCTTGGGACGAGAAAATGAATGTATTCAGCGAAGAAATAATTTCTCTTAAAATAATGCATAAATATTTTCCCTCAAATAATTATTAATTTGAAACGAATGTCAGATTTACTTCGAAGATACCTATGTTACCAAGATAAAATCACATCACTTTGTTCAACATAAGCACTGTACACTTAATACAATAGACATCGCGCACATACTATGAAAATTAATATATTGGTCTAAATTCATTCACTTTTTTCTGCATGAGTATATTATTAAATATAATAATCGATAAGTTGACATGGTATGAAGTTGGTTCTATTCACCGCTAATATATTCTGTTCGCAGCATGAAATTGGTTCGTAGTGAAAACTCTTTTTTGATTAGATCTTTTGAGAGATACAATTATTTGCAAATTCAATAATATTGATAAAATTCAAAACATTGCTGCACATAATCAATTTTAATTATGAAAATGTAGATATGAATTTGCAGCTTTAATAAACTACTAACTTTAGGCTGACACACAGATCACATAACTCATAAAACTTTTAAAAAAATTATAAGTTTATTGCGTCGGTAAGTGTTTAGTGGCAAGAATTAAAAAATTTTTAATAGATTTGGAAAAAGTGTTTTTAATTTGGAAATAATTAAGCAAGACTCAAAAGTCATTTCATTCCTAAGATTATTAAAAGGTTAGAAATGTACTGCGTCTATAGTTTTTTTCGCTGATCATTTTAATTTATCAATCTACTTAAAATTAAACCATTTCGAATTTTTTAAACCGTGAAACGTTTTTGTGAATCGAAAAATGACTGAGAATTTTTTTCGTCGATTAAAACGGTCACTCTGAAATTATTTTTGTATAGTTTTCAAGGTAACAAAAAATTATCCGAATTTAAAAATAATGATAAATATTCCTGCTAAATACAGAAATTATTTTTTCAATAAAGAAATGTTACTTTTTTGGAATCGGCTAGATTAAAATTGATTTTTAAAAAGTTAAAAATTTTGTTATGTGAACCCTTTAATTTAAATTATTATTTATTTAAATTTAATTTTTTATTTTAAATTTTTATTTTAAATTTAAATATTTAATCATTTAATTTAAATTAGAGTTGCAAGACATAATTGTATTTTGTTTACACACGATTTTCGTGTTCGATAATAGCAGTCTGAAAATCACAAAAATGACATAATTCATGAAAGATATAAGTAAAAAAATTAGTTTTGAATATAGAAAATGATCATGTGTTATTCTAATTTAAACTAAATAAGTTTTAGGTAAGAGGTTTTTAACTTAAAAAAAAGAGTTAATCTAGCCGAATCTAAAAAATTAATATTTCCTTAATGAAAAACTAATTCCTTTATTAGGCAACATGTAATTAATTATAGAAAATTTAATGCGGATATTATTATAGTATGTATATTTATAAAAACTGAATAAAATTATGTTTAAATAATAAATTTAAATTTAAATAATAAAAAATAAATATATGGCAGCATAAAACAAAGTTATAATGTTTAAAATATGTTTCAAAACATAATTATTATACTTTCTTGATAATTTAAAAAAATGTTATGTGTTTTTAAAGCAAAATATTTAAGGAAAAAGAATTCAATAACATTTTTAATTTTATTAGGAATGCATTCCATTTTATAAAAAAAAACAATAAAAAAATTGACAATTAAAAATCTTTTAAATAAAATAATTGAGAATGCACGGAGGACGCAAACAAATATTTTTCATCTGTCCACCGTGAGACTCAATCACTTTTAAACTGCAAGTTCTTGCACTACACGTTTCTTTACAGAATTCTTTTTTCTTCTGATTTCGAAGTTTTTTATATTTGAAAGAAAAATAAAGCATCGAGCACTTTTTTAATACGCAATATTTAAACTAGCGATCTATTTTTTCCACATATTTTAAATTATTTTTTAGGAATTTTTATTTTAAATTAAAAATTGAGTTAAAAGTTTTATAAAGGAATTAAATAAATTGAAAACTGTGCGTCTTACAGAGGTTTTTAAAAATAAGAAAATATTTATTTGTCACTGAGGTTATTAAAGCGTTTTTCAACTCAAAAGTTCTCAATTTTTTATAAGCTTTAGATAGTTTTTAAGAGTATTAAATGCTTAATGAAAAAAGTATTGCGCCCTTTGTAAAATAAGTGAAGTTCAATTATTTTTTACACATTTTAAATTGTTGTTTAAGGAAAGCCATTCCACAGTCAAATCTTTGTGAAAAACATATGATAAAAGAATTCGATTAATTGAAAACAGTGCGTTTTATGAAAATTTTCGTATTGCAGAACATCATTTTTGTTATCGATGTTATTAAAGCATTTTTGTACTTGCAACTTTTTTTTATTATTTATTACCTTTGAGTCGTTCTTAAGCGTTTTAAATACTTAAAAACAACAGGTATTAAGTCCCTTTTTAAAGAAACGAAACTTACTTCGCTTTTTCAAATATTTTCAATTATTGTTTAAGAAATGTTATTTTAAATTAAAAATTGAGTAAGAGAGTCTTATATAAAATAAAAGAGTTGCATAAATTGAAAACTGTGCATTTTATGGAGAATTTGAAAAAATTGTTTATTACCTTTTAGACATATTATAACATTTTTAAATATATTAAGAAAAAAAGTATCGAGCCTTTTTTGAAATAAGTAAAATTCGATTCTAAAATTTTTCTAAATAAAAAATGGTATATTAAAGTCTCTCGAATATTTTCAAGTATCATCAGAAAGATGTTTTTTAAAAAAAACATTCAGTTCAATAACTTTTAGTTTGAAGATGGTTGAGACTTGGTACGACGTTGCCTTGAAAATCTTATCCGAGATTTTGTCATCAAATTCCAAGTGCTTCGTTAGAGAAGTGGTTAGAGCAAGCGGTTAGGACATACTAGTTTAGATAGTTTAGGTAGGGTTCAATCCTCGGCGAGTGCGATTTTTCAAAGCGTCTAGGCGTCGTATGATTATATGTGTAAGTAACAGTTGTGCGAGTTACTCCGAGGTTCTGGTAGTTCGGAATCCACCTTAAGCTGTACGTCCCACGTTCGTGTACTTGACTGCAACCCAGTCCGTCAATGATGGAGTAAAAACCAGGTTTTGTCCAATATGTCGGGGCAGGCTGCTCTCATCAGATTACTTGGCTGCATATCCTCATATATATATATATCTTAAATTATATCAAATACTGAAATTCAAACTTCTCATAAACTACAATCATAAAGTAAAGCTGAAGCTTTTTTTTAATTTGCCATTAAAGAAGGTTCTCAAAGCACCTACGGCCTTGACGATTACATTCTCATTGTCATCATCGCGCTTCGCGCTCTACTGTTAGATTATACAGGCTCTAATTTTTTAAAATGTGGGCTTATCGAAAAATTCGGCTAAATAGTTTAAAAATATATTTGGTATCTAGTGAAAATTTTTGGATCTATGAAAAAAATAATTTGTTCTATTTTTTAAAGATTTTCAAATTTTTGAAAAGTATACAACTTTTCTAATTTTCATCAAAATAAAAAATTTTATTAAGATAATTTGCAAGTCTTTTACCCATCTATAAGAAACTTTGACAACAATTTAAAAAAACTTCAAAAACAAAAATTTAAAAATTTTGAAAATGCACTTAATTTTTTAATTTTGGTTCGAAATATATGATTAACGAACTTAGCCTTTATTTTGGGGACCTTCAGAACTGTATCAAATGCGGACTCGATTGGACAAATTCTTCAAAAGTTAGCGTGGCTACAAGATTCAGGTAACCATACATACAGATATACAGACAGATGTACAGACAGACACAGACAAAATTTTATGATTTTCGGATTCTGTGCGCGCCGAAACGTAAAGATCCGTTAAAAACCAGAGATTAAAAATTAGGACGATTATATTACATTCTCAGGAATGAGAATGTAAAAAGCAAATAGAACCAGAAAGCTGATAAACCATGTTACTAAAATCATCCACCCTCGGCACATCGAGACATCAACACCAGCAATATTGGATGAGGTTATATCAACACCAGCAATATTGGATGAGGTTATAGACTCCCAACGACAGACACTTGATATTCTTACTGCAAGACTGATTGGGACAAGAAAAGTAGTGCACGAAGGCAACGAAATCGAAACTTTCAAAAAAAATAAAAGGAGGTTCTATCGTGAACTGACAGTAAAGCCAAATAACCAGCAAGACACCGAAGTCCCATAATTGGAAGATATGACTAACTACTGGTCGGGTGTTTGGGGAAAAATGAACAGGTGTAATTTGGACACAGCGCGGTTCAAACTGGAGGAAGCAATGGCAAGCCATAACCCTAAAATGCAACTGACAAACATTACAGCTTTAGATATTTCAGCAGTCTTAGAAAGGGCAAGTAATTGGAAAGCTCCAGGTCCGGGCATGGTGCACAACTTCTGGTACAAGTACCTGACGAGTGTGCATCTTGCGTTGGTAATGTGTTTTTAGAAGACCATTGAACACCCAGATCTGATGCCAGGCTTTATGCTTCAGGGTACTACGTCTATGTCACCAAAAAAACCTGACGCTCAAAATCCATCCGACTTTCGACCGAAAGCCTATCTCCCAACAATTTAGAAATATCTTACAGCTATCATTGCAGACAAGGTATATTCTCATTGCGGCGAGAATGACATTCTTACAGAAGAATAAAAAAGATGTTGTAAAAACTCGCGAGGCTGTTAAGATCTAGTCACTATAGACGTTGTTGCCATGACTCAAGCTCGTAAGTATCAAAGGAACTTACACATGGCATACATTGATTACAAGCAAGAGTTTCCTTCCGTACCGCATGACTTATTTTCTTGAAATCTTAAAGCTTTACAAAACCTGCCCACGCATTATTGACTTTCTAAGCCATGTGATGAGACTCTGGGGTACAAGAATCAAGTATTTTTAACATGGACAACCACGGATAACTAGATCAATACGCTTCACGACGGGTATATTCCAAGGAGGCTCCTTCAGCGCATTGTGGTTCTGTTTAGCGTTGAATCCATTGAGCAAAACACTAAACAGCATGTCTTATGGGTTCAGAATTCATGATAATGAGGATGGTCATCAAGTGACCCATCTTCTTTACATGGATGACCTGAAGCTGTACGCTAGTTCAGCCCAGAAACTGCAGCAATTGATCGATGTCACGAAGCAGTTTTCCAAATATATTCATATGAAGTTCGGACTAGATGAATGTAGAACAGTGCATTTAATCAGAGGGAAATCAGGCACCGCAGAGTTAGAGAACAAGTTCGAAAATGACAGCGAGGCAATGGCTGCAGGCGAATCATATAAATATCTGGGTATTCTTGAACCTAAGGTATTCAGCATACGATAGTTAAGACAAGCCTAACGACTGCCTTCACTACGAGATTCAGATTGATTATGAAGAGTTTTCTCAACTCGGCAAACAAAATCAGGGCTATAAACACATATGCCATCACTGTCCTCACGTATTGCTTCGGGCTCATAAAATGGTCTAACAGCGACCTTAAAAAGTTAAACAGAATAGTTGGCGTAGTAATGACGAAGCACCGAATGCACCACAGAAATTCAGCGATTGAAAGGGTAGTTCTACCACGACATTTAGAGGGTAGGGGCGTTGTACCTGTCAAAAAACTGCGTGAGTCACAAGTTATACAGTTGCAAGACTATTTTAACCGCAAACGAAATGTTGCGCTTTACAGTATCATCTGTCAAGCGGATCTTGACTACAGGCCCTTAAGTTTGTCCTCAGGTGGGGCCTTGAATATCAGAGCAGATACCATAGAGGAATTACAAATACAATGGAGGCAGAAAGCCATCCATGGCGAGTACCCCAAAACGTTAGATTAAAATTAAGTGGATATTGAGTCATCCAATATTTGGCTCAGAAAGGGTGTTCTGTATCCAAAAGCAGGAGGATTCGTCATTGCGATACAAGACAAGGTTTTCAGCACCAGGAATTATCGCAAAGACGTGTTGAATCAAGACGTGGTTGACCGGTGCCGATTATGTGGTGATACCAACGAATCCATCGAGCACATTATTGATGGCTATTGTGTAATGGCTCAGAGAGAATATACACACAGACATAATGATGTAGCGGGCATTATACATCAACAACTTGCCCTAAACCTAGGATTCTTACAAGAATGGATGCTTTTTTATAGATACATTTCAATGCCCGTTTTTGAAAGCGAAGATTACATCTTATATTGGGATGTTACCATTCAAACGGAGAATTACATTCGAGCCAATCGACCTGACATCGTGATGCGAGAAAAAAAGGTGGAAGAGTCTACATCTTCGACATTGCTTGTCCGCTTAACCGAAAGTTGCAGTCGACCTATACAACCAAGATCCACAAGTATAGCGAGTGAAGGCATGAAGTAAAGACCATTTGGAGGAATGTGAATCATGCATCTATTCATTCCATTGCGTTTTCGTCTACAGACAATGTGCACGCAAGATGCACTGAACAACTTGAACATTTAGGAGTCAGTAGTGTATTCGCAGCAGCTCAGGAGGCGGTTTTATGAAACACCTGTCGCATTGTAAGAAATTTTCTTGACCATCAGGAAGTGAGCAACTAAAAACCCGTAGAGTGGCAGATGGTAGCTCTAAGAAAGCATCCAAAGGTGACTGTTGACACCTCCACCGTTCGTGGTTGCTCGTAATTGTATACCTACAACATCATCGGAGGAAATTTGAAGCATCGTATTAAATTAGTTGAATTAACTTATAACATTCTAATCTCATCAGTCACTTGACTTAGTCTGTGGCTATAATGTATAACCGGGTTTACCCGAGTAAAAGTTGGTAAAAACATAAAATAATAATCAAATTGCTACTCCAGAATATCACTGGCAAACCAATTAAACAAATTTCCAACAAAAAAAAGTACCTCAAACTTTTCAAACTTGCTCAAACTCTGCGTTTGCTTATGCTATTTTTTAAAACAAATAAAACTATACCACCATTTATTTTTATAATGCTTGTACATGACTTTTAATTGGATTATAGAAAAAAGTTACTTTATACAAAATTGAAAATCATTACACAATCACAGTTTTCTGCTTAAAACTTGAAATCTTGAAATACAAAATATTTCACCCTATTCTTGAATATTATCTTTTGCAACTAAATATAAGTTAAAATATCTGTTAATTACGAATATTAAAAAATTTTATTGATAAAATTGAGCAATTTTTAGTTTTCAAATTTCCGTTTGGGACAGGTGGATGAAAAGACGTTTTGCCTCTTTTTTTCGAAACAAAGTGTCATAAGATTTAAAAAAGCAGCAAATGAAAATATCACTTGCTACACACACACACACACACACACACACACACACACACACACACACACACACACACACACACACACACACACACACACACACACACACACACACACACACACACACACTCACATATTTCGGTTGAATATATTATATATATTATATAATTATAATTATAATTATATAACATATATATTATATATTATATTCGGTTGAATATAATATTCCTCTAGAATCAAACCGAAGGGCCTATGACAAAGCCACCGAACGCGTCCTCGAGTTGCGGATAGAGGGTCCCTGTACCAAGGGTTTCTGCTGAATATGGTTACAAAAATAAATAGGCACTCGCGGACGATTTTCCAGGGGTGGTCCCGAAGGAATTAACCCCCAAGCATAGGTGTGAAAACCATGCCGAAAGCTGAATGGCATCTGGGTGAGGTGTCTAGAACGGTGACTCTAGGATACCGGGCGACCTCTCAGAGTACGCAGCCTTATCCTTATAAGGGGCTCTACAAGGATGGACGAACCCCTTTCCCTAGCTTCTCGTGGGAACAACAATGACAACACCAAACATAGTTGTAGTAAGTGCGGTTCAAAACAACAGAACGCGCAGGGCTCCCGACAACGGGTCGGCCAACAATGCGGGCCACTCTAGAGCTGGGGGAGCCAATGAAAATGGATTCAATGCGATGGATCAGCGGGATCTCGTGACCTTTGGGTGGACGCAGCAACTGAATCACGACTTGCTAGACTGCTATGATGCGAGTGTGGCCCGTGAACGGGGTTACATGGCACGGCTGCATGCTCTGTGGTCTGAAAAACATCCGGAGCTATCGCACTTTTCGCAGCAACGTCTGCGAAACCATGCTGAACTACTCCGTAAAAGGGGCTATGTAAGCGGAACGCCTACTCTACCACAG
>NC_046659.1:65176553-65178148 GCF_010883055.1 Belonocnema kinseyi
TACGAAGTTCAGCATAGACTGGACGAAGACTCAGAAAATATAAATAGCTTCAAGGAGTCATGTGTTGCCCTCATAACACCTGATAAAGAATGCCCACCCATCTTTACCGAGGAGGTGAAAAAAGTATTAAGAGGGATGAAGAACTATTCCGCACCAGGACCAGATTGTATCAAAACCTTCTGGTGGAAGAAGTTTTCTTCAACCCATCAGCATTTGGCCCGTATTTTCACCTCATATTTGAAGTCGGAAGAGCCGATTCCAGAGTGGTTGATGGAAGGGCGCACAATACTCCTGCCGAAAATAGGCAACTTAGCTGATCTGAAGAACTACAGGCCAATAACTTGTCTGAACACGCTTCATAAGATATTCACAGCTATCCTAAATGATAGGATTGTTCGGGTAATTGAACCTGTGTGGCAAGAAATGTATGAACAACGAGGCTCAAAGAAAGGCGTAGCCGGATGTCGGGAGAACCTGCTCATCGATAGATGTGTCTGCAAAGATGCAGCATTCTACCAGCGTGACCTATCGATGCCTGGATTGATTATCGGAAAGCTTTTGATTCTACATCCCATAGACTTATCATCTGTCTTTTGAAAATCTTAAAGGTTCATCCGCAAATAGTTGGGTGCATAGAGAGATTGATGCCGCTTTGGAAAACCAGATTTACTATCTCATCTGGCAAAAATCGTGTGACAACTAACAAGGTCACGTTTCAGAGAGGTGTCTTTCAGGGCGATACCATGAGCCCACTCCTCTTTCGCCTTACATTATTGCCACTATCTCTAGCACTGCGCCATTTCGACGGGTACTTGTGCGGCAAACCTGCAGATCGAAAGTACAAGGTCACTCAGGTATTTTACATGGACGATTTTAAGATCTATGCTAAAAACAGAGAGCAACTGCATCTAGCTCTGGGGATTGTCGAACGATATACTAAGGAAATTGGAATGGAATTTGGGTTAGACAAATGCGCCAAGGTTTATTTGAAGCGAGGAAAACTTAATGGCATCCCTGAAGATCCTGAGCTCGTTGATAGAAGCGCCATACGACACCTTTGCAAAGACGTCTCTCATCCGACAGATTTGGTCTTCCGAACTGTCGGCGAGGAACAATGTATCTGCAACGAACATGCTTGCCGTCCCGGTACTACTCTATTCATTTGGAGTAGTTCCATGGACGAAGAATGAGCTCAGATCTCTTGATATCGGGACAAGAAAGGTTATGCACATGAACAAAAGTATGCATCTTAAGTCTTCCGTTCCGCGACTGTACATCTCACGTCGTCAAGGGGGTCGCGAAATATTGAGTCTTGAATGTCTTCACAACAGGATTATTCTGGGTGCAGCACATAGAGTTGCAAATGTAAGAGACCCCCTTCTGAAAATGGTCAGGAATCAAGAAGAAGTGGGCAAAGGAGCATTTCTGTACAAAGCAGCGGAGGAGGCTGCTGAAACACTCGGACTTGACTTCAGTATCAGGGGTGAGCAAACTGCATCAAATCTAATCTATCTCGAGTACTCACTCCTGAAAGCCCGGATTAAGAAAGCACAAGAGAAAAACTTTCGTGAACAGCTCATCGATAAGAGGATGCA
>NC_046659.1:65178248-65191266 GCF_010883055.1 Belonocnema kinseyi
TGTCATTTTAAAGGAAATTTAGTTTGTTACCATATAAGAAGCTCAAATCAAAAGTTTTATTAAAAATTTTTTTTATGCTGAAAATACAAAAAATGTAAAAAAATACTTTTTTCAAAGTCGTCAAACTATTCTCATAATATAAGATACCCCAGGAAATAGCTAATAAAATGCAAAATAAAGTATTATTGTTAATGAAAAACTTCATTCTATGTTTCCGAAGTATAAATTTACTGCTATTTAGATATGTTTAGTTTTTACAGTAGTCACAAACACTTTTGTAACCAATTTTCCCAGCGCAGCCACAGTGTTATAAAAACCACAGGTATCTCATATTATGAGAACCACACCGTGCAACTATGCACTTACTATGCCTGACCTGTACAATGAAAAACTTCAAAACTATCGATATTTTCCTACTTAGTTATTCGATCTCTATCACTCCAGACAAACTTTACTGCTAAATACATATTTAATGAACAATAAATAGGGTTTAAAGAATTCCTTTCCAAGAACACAACCACCATCGATTTCACAAAAAGTTCGCCTATAATCTTCAAAAGCCCAATGAAAAATGGACTATACCACGAAATTACTCTTTCTTCAAGGGCTACAAGTTAGTGATAGAACCAACAGAGTGGGTTTCTCAGGTTAGCTGATACCCCGGTTTCTAATATTACGAGAATATCTCATATTCGAGTACTCTCCTCTATATAATGAAACGAGGCGCGCAGATGCTAATAAGGAGCTGTATAGGTTCAAAGTAGGATATAAATTTCGACTGGGAAATATTATTATGAACTAAAAAACTTCTTTAGACTTTTTTTATCTTTGTATATTCAAATTTTACGAGGTTTATCAGTTATATTTTGTCTGTACGGTATGGAGAAATATGGTTTTTCGTCATTAATTAAAAAATTTCTACTCAAAAAATCACATCATTTTTTTCTGATATAAAATACTTTCCTGAAAGACTAATTTTGTAAGTCTAAAATTATAAGACCACATCAAGTGGCTGAACTTAAAATAGATTTCGTCGAAGAGAAATAAAAAGTCAGCGCTTCCTGGCACTTTTTGACCCTATGATACAGAATTCCCTGAAGATATGTAATTTCATGAACTAGAAAACAATCAGTTATAAGCATTGAAGGCAATAAAAGTTGAAAGGCGTGTGCTGAAAGGTTATCATTTAATTTCATTTACGTTTTTTAAGAATTTGAGTTTCCTGAAATTGTGATACTGTCGTAAAAAGTTCTGATTTGGGCCAAACAAATGGACTGAATGCGAATCATTTTTATTACCAGATAAGTAATATCGATAATATATTACACGTTAAAGTCAAAGTTCGAGAAGGTTACTTTCTGTACTTTCTGTCAATTAAAATACTGAAACAAAACACATATTTAGTAGAAAGAAAAGATTTTTAAACAGATTTTTAATTTGAAAAAAAAAATTATTGTATATTTATCAAGCAATCACAATAATATATAGTAACTTCAAGTATATAGTGAATGAACAGACTGATGGGAGATTTAGTTGTTTGAAAAAAATCAGGCGCACTCTATGTTTTCGATTACCTCACTCGTGAGGACGATTACACGATTTGAGCGTCAAAACCAATATTTGAAACAAGATAAAATTCGACAATTCCTGCATTGAGACCCAGGACTGCGGAAGAATAAAGAGTCATAAACCACAGCTGCCTACAATCGAAATTTATCGCAGATCCAAATCACCCTCATCCCTTATCATATCAAACTGAACTAGGCTTCATGGACATACGAAAACGATTTGCTTTTTCTTTTCTTATCATTTATTTAAATTTTAGAGAATGAAAATGTATTATCTTCTGGATATGAAAAAAAATTATGAAGAGCAATTCGATGCGAAGGCATCATTGAACCAAAAAAATCTCCTTGCTCACGAATTTGTGAAATGTACCTTAAGAAGGTCTGTGAAATTGATATTTCATAAAAAAAATTGTTTTTTGCGCGTGAGCAATCTGAAACAGAAAACGGAATATCCATGTCATATGGTGTGCAGCTGTCTCAAATTAATGTAAAATTATTTATTTTAGTTATGGTTTGTCAATGAGTAAAGTTCTGTTTTATCTTTTATTTTTCATTTTAAAATAAAATGAAATTAATTTAATGAAACGTATTCAAAATGGCTTTTCAGTGGGCTTTCAAACAATTCTTTTATACCGAAAATGTTATATACTCACAAGTTTCTGATTGATTAAATACTTTTTTTTATCAATTGAACGTTTATAGTTGCATTAACTGCCAGGGTCATTAGCCTCTGTATTATGGCGTCAATTATTAGCTGTAGAGTATATGTGGGGTAGTAAACAAGAGACAGAAACGAAGCTTTCTGAAAACACATCCAGCCTCGCTTCCTGCTTCGGGGATCGAACCCGCGCCAGCGTGGCTGCTAAGGCTGCAATGTTGGAACAAATGACAATCACTATACCATCTGCGCTACGATGACTCCGTAATTAAATACTTGTTTCTCTGAGAATGTTGGTGTTCTTTGTTAGCTTAAGGATCCGTAAATTGAAAACAATTACATTGTTTCCCATGTTTCGGCAGAAAATGGTGGCCCTCATCAGAAAGTTTTATTAAATTTGTAAAAATTATATAATTTCTTGTAGGGGCATAATTTGCATTTGAAAATGTATTGAAATTTAAGAATTTTAAATCAGATTGGAATTAAATGCAAAATCCTATTTACCATCCAATAATGAAGTTAATATATAAAATTCCTGTAAATAAAACCAAGAATCCAACGTAAGATGTTCCTACTGTAATTTGAAAAAATATCCACCTTGAAAAAAAATTTGCCCTAAAGAAAATCTAGACAAAAATAAATATGAGGAAAGAAAAATGAGAAGGCAACCAACCAAATCCCCTTCCTTCTCTCCTTTATTTTTTTCGTCTTTTTTATTTACATTATTATCAATTCACAATAATAGAACATTTTATAAATAATATTCAGCAAAGTTTCGGTACTCATATAGTACCCTTTTCAAGGTAAAAAAAATTGAGCAGGTAGGGGCAGAAACGAAACAACGATGCTCTCTCTCTCGCTTTGATACCTGAGAAACAAGTGAGGGTCAAAAGACAAATCTGTTATAAACACACCAAAAATATCCCTCATAAACACATCAGACTCCAACTCAGTTTTTATATTAATAGATACTTCCTTTTGTTTTTTAATATAAAGCATTTCCATAAATTCTCTCATTACTTTTACAATGTAAAATTTCAACATTATCCCAGTCAAACTCATGGTCAAAACCAAAAAATTTCTTTGCTTGTCTGGCAAGAACACTCTTGTATCAGCCTCCCAAACGTACATCACTTTAATGTTCCTCTCTCCTAGTATTAAGAACCAGTATGTCCCAAGTAAGTCATCTTACAGATCTTGTAATGTAGACAACACCTTTTTCAAACTTAACTAAAGGTTCTTAGCAAAAAGTTATGATTGAATCCATTTCAAGTAGTATGTGGAAAATATTATGAACCTTAAACGTTTTTAACATAATTTCAATAGTTTTTGAAATTTGACAAAAGAATGGAAGAATAAAAGTATGAAAAAACTATACTCTTTCAATATTTTCCGATGATCTGCAGGCAAAATATTACCATCAAACCTTTAATTATTTCTATCCCAAGAAAACTGATTTTTTATTTTATTCTATTCCATGGGTAAATTGAAGTTTTGGATGAAAACTTTTAAAAGTATCGTCGGCTGTCTGCAACTTTGATAGAGGAACAAAAATATGATGAGGTATCACCAACATACCGAAAGTGAAAAGGCAAAACAAAACCTTTGATAAAGTCTTCTCGACATAATCGACTAAGTGTTTTAACATTATTCCATCCATTGAAAAATGCCGGTTGAACTAATTCAAGAGGTATACTTGGAAATATTGCAACAACTTCCAAAGAAATCCTTACATAGTCATTTGAGAACGTTTTTTAAATAATAATTTCATTGAATTCCCAGCTATTTTTAATGTTGTATTTTAAAGTTGAAATAGAGTCTTTGAGAATCAACTTAAAGTTTTGCTCTAAAGTTTGTGTGGTAGTATTAATAGTTTAAATAACTACTCCCAAAAGATAGCTATCTTTATGAATTTGTCTCAAACCATAACATCTAGCAGGAACTGTGTCTTCAGTATTTATATAAGTCCATCTTATATCTTTTCCTAAAAGTCTTTTCTTTCTCCAATTATCAAGCATCTTGAAAGTGTCTCTTTTTCATTGTTTTAACGGACTTTTATGTTCTAAATCAAAATGATCACGATTGGAAAGTAAATCCTCCATATCCTTAACATAATCTGATTTTTTCATACAAACAGTAATATTCCCTTTATCAGCATTTATATAAATTAGAGCAGCATTATTTTTAAGAAAACCTTTCTTTGGTATGATATCTTTAGAAATTTTACGATGAATATTACTAATGTGGAAAAAATTTTTGATCAACATAGCTCTCTGACAAATGTAACACCTTGTTTCGGAAATATTGCTGATCTAATATCGGAATTTTGTGTATACTTGATTCGACATCTTTGACTGTTTCCATCATTTGTTGCAACTTACTTTTTATCGTACGGTTACTAAAACCTTTTAACTAATCTGAGATTACATGTAACTAAATCAGGATTTGAATATCTGTCAAATTAACAAATCAAGGATCCTTATGTCTTTCTTCAAAAATCTTGTGTAAATTTAAATTTTGCTCTTGAACATTAGTTTGCTGATCAATCAAAATAGAAAATTAGTTCTCATGTTTTTCAAAATTGTTTTAAAAATTTCGATTCAAAAAAATCTGATATTTCAAAAGATCAGGAATTTCATCTTGTTGTAAACATGCATCTAATACATTTCTGATTTTGGAAATTTTTATCTTAAAAAGAATAACATAATTTGAAACATTTTTGAGAAGTAGATTTAGTAGTGAGTGTTTAAAAATGTTTAAAGTATGTTCAAATTTTCGGTTGGAAAAATTACTGTGAAAGGCAAAGTTTTGGTACTCCCATAGGTTCAGTCATTTCTCCAATTGTCGATGCTTTTAACAGTTTTAATCCAAAGCTTCAATTTACCCATGAAATAGAAAAAAATAATAAAATCAGTCTCTTGTGCATAGAAGTAATTAAGGGTCAAGATGGTAATATTACTACCAATTGGTATACGAAAAGTACGTATATTCAGGTAGAATTTAACATGTATTTTCTGCTCATCCTTTTAAGAAGAAAATGGCAGTAATCACATACTTAGTTGACAAAGCTACAGGTTTGTCCCAAGTTTCATTTCACGAAAGAAATTTGAATATTGTTAGGAATATGCTTTTTATAAACCATTACCCACGAAAGTTAATTGTTAAACATATTACAATTAGAATTCAATAAATCAAAAATGAACAAAGTGATATTTCCCCTGCAGACAATCAGAAAGAATTGAAAGAATATATTTCTTAGTACTTTTGTTCTTCCATTTTTTTGTCAAATTTCGAAAACTATTGAATTTATGTTGAAAAGTTTAAGATTCATACTATTCTCCGCATACCATTTGAAATGGATTCAATAATAAAACTTTACAAAGATCCTTTAGAAAAGTTTTAAAACCGGGGTGTTGTCTACAAGATCACTTGCAAGATCTGTAACATGACTTACGTGGGACGCACTGGCAGACCTTTTAATACACTGGGATGGAGGAACACAAAAGTGCCGTTCGTTTGGGACGCTGTTATAAGAATTTTCTTGCCAGACAGACAAAGGAATTTGTTGATGCTGACAATGAGTTTAACTCACGCTACGCTCTCGATCTTGTGTTTCCACCATATTTGTGCGGAGGCCTTTTAAAATTAAAGATCAAAGAATCGACAACTCTAACTTGGTGATTGTGAATTCTCTTTTGTTGAAGCTCCTTTGGCTTACGCGAACAAATTCTCATCGCGTATCTCGTGCTTCGCATTCGATTTTGTTTAAAATGTGAACTATTTTACCCTATGTTCAACACATTGTGGATTTTTATCACAACACTCCAAAAAACTTACCCAGACAGTAACTATCATTTCGGATAAGATGTAAAGACTGTGACTACGTAGTTACAAAAGTGACAATATTGACAATGTCACTTCTCTGTGACTAGTTACAAAAAAGAAGACACTTTGTCCTTACTTTTAGCGTTACCCAGAAACAACGGCGTGGGCGTAGTAAGTTCTATTTTCTTTGGGGTGCTTTCTTGTCGTGAGTTCCCCTTTCCTCTCACGTTTCGGGTGGTTGATTAACGTGAGTTCCCTGGCCTCTCACCATTGCTACCTGTGTTGCAATCAGCCACGGAGTAACTGTTTGAAGTGCTCTCCATTGGCTTGAAGACACAAACGTAGACGTCTTTCAAAACCGTCCACAGTTTTCAGCAAAGGTTCTCGAAAGATGGCTGTTTAAGCTGCCCGAATCCTTTCCATCAGATCTTCTCTTGTCGTAGGTCACTAAGCAAGAACTAAATTTTTAATATTACCCCATGAAAAGAAATCAGGTGATGTTAGATCTGGTGAGCAGGGGGGCCACTCGAGGGGCACTCATCGTACGTGATTTTTTGAACGTAAATTTCAATGAGAGATGGATTGGAAGAGGAAGTCCATTCGAATGGCCCCCCTGCTTACCAGATATAACATCACCTAATGTGATCGTTTCTTAGACATTTTACCTCTATATTGATCATTCTCCGCGCTGAAATATTTACCCTAGACCAAAAAATCTTCAAACGTCTAAAATTATTTTTCACTGCTGAAAGAAATTGTCAGCGATAAATAACACTGTGTAAACAAGAATGGAATAAAAATACATCGGGATTGTCGGCACGTTAGGGCCGACGTACACTAGCAGAATCACATTCATATGGAGTAGAGTTTCCTAAAAACCGGCGGGTGACGACTTTGTCCACTGAAGACCATATCCCACTTTCCCCTATGATCAATTTTTTTTTATTAATTTGAAGTAGTTAATAATTTGATGCTTTTCAAATGAGGAACTATTTATTCTAAAGGCTTTAGTTTTTAATTCTGCATTTCGGAAAATTAAGTTATTTGGATTCCCTAAATATAGTCTAAATTGAGAGATTATAAACTTTTACGCTTTGAATTTTCTTTAATTTTTAACGAATTTGTATTTGATACATTTTTAAGGCTTGATAAATCAAAATTAATCTATTGTGTACGCTTTTAACTTGAAATTATATGACTTTTAATGCGCCTATTTAAAATTGTTTCGTTTTAAACACTTCAAAGATCAAAATCTTCAATTCTGAATTCTTCAATTGATTTAAGAACGTTCAGGTTGAAACATTAGAGATTTATAATTTGTTTAATTTGGATAAGACCAGAAATAATGAAACTATTAAATTTTGCATAATACAATTAAAATTGTATGCGCTTATTAAAGATCAAAATTTTTTGATTTTTAAAACATTCTCACTTAAATCTGTTTCTTTGTGTGAAAAAATAATTATCCCAATAAGTCGTTTTAGGTCACCATTTTGTTGAGTTTATGACAATAATTTATTTTCAATTAGCAAGCTAAATTTTTTTGACTGGAATTAGAAATTTTCAATTTAAAATCTTTTCACTTAAAATTTGGTCAATTTTAAGCTCGACTTAAGGAACTTCAGATTTTAGTTACAGTGAAACTCTTCAATAGCCCTCCCTTCTATAGCCTTTCCGAGAATTGACGCCGCGCTGTATGTAGGTGTAACAGGTGCTGCGCGAGGTGCGCGGGATATGCGGCTGTCACTCAGGCGATCAGTCAGGCGTGAACAAACAAAAGCGGAGTAGGCTATAATGAGTTAGTTGCCACCTAACGTCAGCCCCGAAATCAGCGCTATAAAAGAGGTTCAATATATTTAAATTGCAAGTGCTATTTATTACATAAGGTGAATATCCCAGTATTCGTGACAGAAATATTAATCATGTAATTTGTTTATAATATGAATAGTTCATTAACAAATATGTTGAAAGTAACATTTAATGACTAAACTTATTTATTAATAGCATTTTATAGTATATCAAATGTCATTTAAATGTACTCAACTTAAATAACGAGAAAGAAAAGTGGCGTAACGGTGACTGGAACTTTGGTCACTATTACTGGGACGTTTAATTTAAAAGCTATTATAATTTTGAATAATTTGTTTTGAACTTTATTAATTGTAAAAGTTTATAAATAATATGTTCAGTTTTACAAGAAGTATATTTGAATTTGCTCCATTCCGAAAGCTTATAAGCCTTTTAAAATGTTCAATTAAATCAGCTTTCAAATACCAATTATTCTCCAATTTTAAAATGGTAAAATTTGTTATTGTTAGAAAGCTTTAAATTTTGCATGCTTTTATTTGAAATTTACAATTTTTCAGCTTATCCAATTTCGAAATCAAATGCTCTCGAATTTTGCGCTATTCATTTTACAATTGTATTCTTTTGAAAGATCCAATTGGAAAATCTAAAAATCATTACAAAATAAATAATTACTGAATTGAAATTAGTTTAACTCTAAAAATACAATTTTAGATTCCTAATTCTCACTTTTTAACTCTAAATAAATAAACATATAATAAATATACATATTTAACTTACCATCTTGTTGAAATTAGGTAATTTGGGTTTAGGTATTGGAGAAGAGAAAATTTAATTTCTTGTTATTATTAATACACAATTAAGCCATTTCCCTTTCGGGGTAGGCGTGACTCACTCGGTGGGGGAAAGGAGTAATGTGTGGAAGGGATAGAGAATTTTCAGATTGATCTAGAATTCTCGTGTTATTTATGTAAATAATACGTTCGTTCCGCAACACTGCTCCGACCCAGGTTGCTGATCAATCTCTCTAGCAATCACCCCAAGTGAAGATCCTCACAAAGTCGTTATGTAAGGTTCCCCACTTGGGCCCATTAGTGGCCAAGGTCTTTTGTTTCAGGCGTCATTCACTCTACTGACACTCTTTTTATTAACTATTATCCGCCATACTTTCCTGTACTGGCAAACTTATCTAGTTTCTTTTATGTCCATGCATTTTTTCATGCAGGCTCTCGTGTTTCTGTGACTTCTTATGTCTATTCTAACTAGGGTCTCATTCACTCATTCTAACCATTCTTTCCGCGGTCTACCTCTGGGCATGCTGATATTTACTTTACCTTGATACACTTGTTTCGTTAGTCGTTCATTTGGCATTCTCTCAACATGCCCGAACCATCTTAAACGATTTCTTTCCCATGTGTCTACTAGCGTCTCTTCTGCACCACATTCTTTTAGAATTATCTCGTTACTTACTTTGTCCATCAGAGTATTCTTGCATATTATGCGCATGAATCTCATGTCAATTGCGTTAATTTTACTCTAATATTTTTCTTCATAAGTCCATGTCTCGCTACCGTATAGTACAGTTAGTATAAATATAGAATTATATATTGCCATTTTAGCTTTATTTGATATATTTTTACTTCTGATAAGGGGACCTGCTCTACCAATAACCTTCTTACCTTCGTTTATGTGTCTATCTAATTCCTCATCTATCTTCCCGTCCCTAGTAAATAAGCTACCAAGGTATACGAACTTATCAACTTGTTCAATTCTCTTATCATTTAATAAAATATTGCATAGTGTTTTCTCGGGAAATGGAGGGCAATACTGCATTTAGATAAAGTTTACAAATATTTTAGTATTTAACACAAAACAGAACTATGAATATTGAAAAATGTAATTCTTCTATAATGTCAGAATTGTGAGTAAAAAAAATAAATTCGCATACGATTCAAACCGGTCAAATGCCGTCGTTTGCTACCCGCTATTTTTTTTCATTTGCAAAATTAATATTTTTGTCGTGAAAATAATGATTTTCTTAACAAAAGGTTTGATTTTTCAACATTTTATTGATCTGAGGATTTCGCAAAACCCCGAATATTCGATAAGTTTTATTTCTATCGTTCTCAAATCCTTCGGGAAAAATATATATTGAGTCAGTGCCGTAGCCTATCAAAAAAAAAATCACATTATCATTTAACCACTACCTTTAAGAGAGGAATTACATAACAGTATGGTAAAATGAGAATCGCTAGGGACGTCAACATTGTCAGGGCTGAAGTTTAAAGCTAATTCCTCCGTACGAACTGTAAACATTTGAAGTTTCGGTTAATATTGCTGGACTTCAGAAAATATTGAAATTTATTAATAAAATGTTAAAATAAGAAATTTCGATGGAACGGGGACCAGCTTTTTTTTGGACGGTTTTAACGTACTCTTACTTTAACTATATAGCAGAGATTTTTTCTCAATATTCTAAGTGTTAAGTTAGCCATGAGGCTTAGTCGTTAGCGATCGAACGCGTTAAACTTAAATTAAGTGGTTTCAAAGCCGTCACAGCGTTTCGATTTTTAAAAGCGTTATTATCGTTAAAAGCGTGCAACTATATTGTATGTAATGTATTGTAATTGTTTAGGTTAACTTGTGTATATGTATCAACAATATACTTATAAATTGCATGATATGTGTGAGTATGTGTGTTGCAGTGGATATCCACCTTCCACTGGATCTGGTTATAGCAAGAATTTTTTTTTTTTGCTGGAGCACGAAATTGTACATGACTGGGATGTACAATTCACGTATTTAGAGCGGTAAACTTTGTTTTCTTTGATTGAAACTGTACCTAACCGTTTGACACATTTTACGTAACTGGTAGATAATCGACATCTCATTATACCCAACTGTCAGGTAATATTTATTATCTAGATGTATTATTTCTTACTGAATCGCGAATTAAAGTATAATAAATTTATATTAATAATTGATGTTTTCATATCAAGTATTACTCTATTTCATTTTACATGGCTGAAAGTGTAATTTTAATAAAATGCCGTAATGTCCCCCGGTTTCTAACTAAGCTATGTAAAATTTAACACGCAAAATATTCTCCGTGTATAATGATATTCTGCTTAAAAGAATAAAAGAATCTTCTAAAGTCTGCAACACTTCAAAAGAAAGTTGGACAAATTTGTTACAAATTGGGTCATCAGCTTTAAAAGTTTGAAATGAACTAAGTCAATTGAACTTTACAACTAAGATTCAAATGGACAAATATGAAAAAATATCAAACATATTTTTTAATTAGACAATTAGAAAGTTAAGAAGTCAAATTTTCAAAAATTTTAATTTCTCCTATATTACGCATATTCGAGGCCATTGAAAATAGTAGAACCAAGGGCCACTTAAACTTACAGGCCAGAATATAATTGACATTTGGCCACAGTGATTTGCGATAATAGCCGAAAAAAGGGTCGAAAGATGAAGAAAGTTTTCTCGGAAGCAATCTTGTTTGCACATTTTCGTCTAAAGCCCCGACATCTTCATCTTTGCAGATTGAAGATATGTGAAGACGCCGGCTGAAAGACGCCCATCCTCATTCGGTAATCATGCTTTTTCCCATGTTCCTTTCTCAAGGCGAAAATTAAATCTGAAGGTTTAATAAATATCATATAACTTATATATAAGTGAAAAAATCAAAATAACGTTATACTTTGATATTTTTACTTTTTTATATCATAAATTGGTATTGTGTGTGTATAGGAAGGTTTAAGAAATAATATCATTCATTCATGACGACCACGTGTAACAGTACGCATAATTTTGAACATGGGGTTCACTTTAGAATTTAGTTTATTAGATTTTGTCGCGTAATTATCATGGTAACGTAGCGATAACTAGCTACTCGTATTTGATTTGCTATTAAAAATTGTTGCTCAAGGGCCAGACCCTATAGAAAAGGTCGTGTCGTGTATGGGTATGTAGTCACGGCCTGTTTCACACGTGGTCGCTCTCGTCACGAGCACTTAAACGTGTCAGATTAGAAAAGTCCTCAAAAGAGCTGCAATTTTTTCTAGTTCTCCATGAAAAATTATTATTAGCACAGTCATTTCAAATGGAATGGAAATTCTAAGGAAAAACGAACCACGACGCGATGTATAGTAGGATGGATTTAGTATTTGCTATTAAAAATAGTCCACAGCCAGCAGTTTTTAACGGATTTTCCAATGTTTAAAAATAAAATATCGGTATTAAATTTTTAAGCAACTGTTGGAGCCGATTTCAGATTTTTAAAATAATGTATAAACAAATATATAGAAAAAAGAGCAATTTCAACAATATGAATTTTTATCTCTGAAAAAATCATTCAAATAATTTTCTTGTTGAGCATAATGATTTAAGATAATTTAAACAAGATGCAAATTTAACTCAAAATTTCACTTTATTGTTATAAATTATTTATTTTTACAAATTATCCATGATATTAGTTTATCATAGACAAAAGTTATTTGGTAGACCAATAGACATTGCAAGGAAGTTCAATTGGGATGAGAGTATTTCATTACTAGATGATTTGTGATGAAGTGAATACGCTATTCGACACTCTCTTCAGCATTTATTTATAGCAGTAAATATATCAATATATGAATAAATATTTATAATATATAAATACATCAATACACATAAAAAAGCTGGTGTTAAATTTGTCACAGCTCAAATTTCATTGATCTCAAAATAAGAATTTTCAGTTTTACACATATTCCTACGGACGTAGTTGCACATCTGGGTATCTAGGGAAAATTATTTATTATGAGACTGAATTTTGGCTCATTTTGAGAGTTGTGGAGTGCTGAACCGCGCTGTCACCTACATGAACACCTGTCGAAACAATGATACGCTTTGCGATATTAGACTAAATAATTGATAACAAGCAAACTAATTGAAATAATATTTACCTAATTTTCAACTTTGTTTTATTTAACAGTGCGCACTAGTCACTTGGAATACAATTGAACCGCTGGCGACCAAATGGGGACACGGCGGAGCTCACAGACCTGAAACACCGCAACGATGCCGCACGAGGGGAATCGTCCCCCGCCAGGTGCCAGATCGTGGATGAAATTTACCCCCACCATACCTACCGTTTGGGAGCCGCAAAACAGAA
>NC_046659.1:65191366-65197697 GCF_010883055.1 Belonocnema kinseyi
CAGGATTCAATAGGTTTGAAAGAACTCTCTGGGATTAGAATATCTTTAGCAATACCGTCTTTTTTAGTTTTAGACTTTGTAATGTATTCTTTTCCCTAAAGAAATAAGAAATAATGATATTAACCTCGTCATTAAAAATTTAAAATAATTACTTTAGACTATCTACATATTATATATAGTTCAGCAAAAGAATTATTTAAAAAATCAAGAATAAAAAAAGTCATTAAATATTAAATTTATGATTAAAATTTATTTAAAAATTGTATTGACAGTTTCCAATCGTACCTGATTTCTGGAATATTTTTTTTACTTTTAATCCACGAATCTTCATTTCTAGTTCTTTTTCTACCTTGTTTCATTTTAATATCTTTTTCTTTTTAATTAATATTCTCAAAAATCTCAATAATCTCAAAAAAAAATGCTTTTTCAACTATTATAAGAAACAATCACTTCGCCGATTCTATGCTTTATTTGTAGAATTTCATAGAAGATGACAAAAAAAGTTACTGCTGTGCATTTGTTTTGGTAAGATTGATTTGACCTTCACGTCGTTCACTGCAGCGCGCACGTAGCCGGCCAGGCATGTTTTTGGGCAGCGTCAAGATTACCGCTCGGATTTTAAAACATTCATAATTTTTGAACTATTAATCCAATTGATCTAAAACTTTCCAGAAAACTTCTTTGAACCTTAATGAATAACTTGCTCACTGAAAGCTTTCCGTACCTTAAAATTCGTTCGCTAAACGAGGCGCTTGAAGGTTAAAATTCATGATTTTTGCATTGCCTCAAAAAAAAACTTTTTTGTTTATTACAATATTCTCGTTTTTCTTTCTTAGATAGTTTCAGAAGACTTAAACACGTACTTTGTATCGGGGAAATCGGGAAATGATGAAAATTGGCTAAATTAGCGCGAGTTGAAGTGAAAAAAGATTGGAATTTTTCGTTTTCAAAGAATCCACTTTTACCAAATAACTCAAAAACTACAAAACCTATAAATTTTTGCAAGAGGAAAAAAAGATGCGCCTTAAAATTCTCTCCAAGTATCAGTCTTTAAAATTGAAATTAGAAAGATTTTTAAAATTGATACTCAGGACAATACTTCTCAGGCTGAATCATCGACATTTAGAAATGGACCGGTAACGCTTTGGGGAAAACTGAAATGGGCTTTAGAGAGAGAAAAAACATATGAGACGTAGACCTGCCTTATCTATTTCAGGACTATATCAAGTGAATTGGTGGCCCGGGTATTGCCTAAATATTCTGTATGATTTATTTTAAAAAAAAGATAATGAATACATTAGAAATTTTTAATTATAATAAATTGAATTTTAAAGAACATTCATGAAAAATAACCTGTTTCTGATAGATTATTTTAAAAACTTGGTAACCTTGAATTCTTCTTGTAATTGGATTGAAAATGCAACAATAATGATCATTTTGTGAGTTCAAAAATAATGTAAAATCTGTCAAAAATTTGAAGAATATTTCTATAAAATAAAAAATAACCATTTTTATTGCATAGGTACAAAACTTCATATTTTGAGGTTTTGTTTTTGTTGTAACATTTTTTATTTTACTATATTCAATAACTTTACTTACGTATGAAAACATATCCCCATATAAACGTCTTGACAACACCCACAACCTACACAAGCTGCTACCATTTTTTATATTTATTTACAATAAATTATAAATAAATCAATTCTGAAAAATGAGATAAACGTTACATTATTGGGGCACTCGCGACAAAAAGCACGGTCCTTTGCTGCGCCAAACTTCACCCAACGAAAATATTCTCGACCAATCAGCTTTATCTAGAAAGAGATAGGTCTACGTCTCATATGTTTTTTCTCTCTCTAGAGCCCATTACCGTTCTCCCCACAGCATTACCGGTCCATTTCTATATGTCGATGAGTTTTATAATCCTTGGTACGTTTGGCCTCAGAGTCTCATTGTAGGGATGTAAGCCATAAAACTTTTCATTGAAACTCTGAATCTTTTCACGTGCAAACGTGCAAACGTGCAAAGAAAAATTATTTTGCGCGTGCGCAGATCGGTTTGGCCTCCAAGGTCAGGTTAGGATTTTATTCTCTGAGTTTGAATTTTCTTGTGGCCATATATTTTAAAGATTTAAATGTTTCACGAGACCCCTAATGTTTCATCAAATTTTTGATCAATCTAAAGTTTCATAGAAATTTGCATCCCTACCAACTGCTGCTCCTGCCTGATTCGAAGTCTGAACCGAACATTTTTATCATAGATCAACTTGCGATTCCTTGGGATCATAAAAAACAAAATTTTGTTTTTATTATACCATTGTATTGACTTTATTTTTCATGTATGGTACTACCAACGGTAAGATTAGATAACTTTAAACTTCCGCAGAAAATGTATAGACCAGTAATCTAATGGGAATAATGGTGCAAATCCGGTAATTTCTGGGGCAGTAATTTTTTTTCTCTTAAGTACTTAATTTGGGGGTGCATTATAAGAGGTCAGGTTCTGTATGACATTCCATTGGATTGGTGCTCTCCTGCTCATTTATGAGGTAAGCGTGTTCTTAAAAAAATTAAAGTAGATAAAATTCTGCATTAATCTAAAAGAGTACCCAATTTTTTCATATTTTTGGCCAAAAATCACATGTTTTTTTTTGTTTCTTTATAGCTTGATTCCCGATGGCGAGATTTAAAAATGGTCAAGAATTGAATTAGGGGCACGTGATAATTCGTCGTGTGGCCAATCGGGTACAGTTCCTCCGTTTTTTTTTCACAAAAATGAAATTTTTTTAACTGAATTCGGAGATGCTATAAAATATCATAACGGACGTCCCCGTACTCTTTTTTGAGGGATAATAACAAAAAAAATTTATTGTGCTGAATAAAAATTGTATGCATGTGAATTATCTTGAGGTTACGTCATTTCTCATCTCTGCCTTTCCGATAAGTTAGAAATTATTTATGAAATAAACTTTTTTGTTGCCTGCAAACAAGGGTAGTTCCTGAATATTAGTTACTACGTTTATTTGTAAGTCCAAAGTTTTCGGCCAAAAATATTGTGTGGTTTGGAAGTAACGCTCGGGAGAATTGTAACACAAATAAACTCGAAATATACACACACGCATGTTTGCTATCATCTCCCAAATTTTGAAGACAAAATTCTTAGGGGCCGTTACAGGAAATTTGTTCAGGCCCTTAACAAGAATCCTTAATATTTCCCAATCAATATTAGGGGCCCTAGCTAGGGTCCCAATAGGGCCTTTTTTGCAAGTAAATGCCGTTCTTGTTCGTTTCATTGATAAAATATGTCCGCTATTATTGTACACGCAGAAAAAAGAACCTTATATTTTACTGAAAATCAAGTTAAATCTACCGATCTTTAAGTACAGTCGCTTTTCTGTACAGTTTCTGTATGCTGCAATTACAAATTATCATGTCACTTTAACGAATACTATAAAGATATCTAAATTATGTTATAATTAATTAACTAATATAATTAATTAATTAAATTATGTTATAATTAACACCGCACTATAAATTGTGAAAAAGTATTGTTAAAAAATCATTAATAAATAGGCGCACGGTTATTTCTTATACATATTGTCGGATATACTTATAATTAATCGGTATTTGTAAGTTATAATGCTTATAATACAATAAAAATTTCACATGCAATGGGTGGGATTCGAACGCATAAACGTAAGCACGCCAGTCAATAGCCGTAACCACTACACTATTACACGAGTTGCGATCTGTGATAGTATATTGCGCAACAAGGGATGAAAGGCGACAATTGTACGAGCGCGAAGTTAGCTGCCCAAGCGAAGCGAGGGCTGATGTCACACGAGTAAAATTGTTGCCTCGCCCCGACTTGCGCATCCACTTTATCATAAAAAATGTATCGAATTTTAGACTTGAGATGCCTGAAACTTCTTTGCGTCTCATCAAAAATTTTATTCTTTGTAAATACGCAGACAGTGACAGATATAGGTTAGAATGACACGAATCTCGAAACGAGATTCGATAACAGGGAGAATGGTTGCAGACAACGGCAGATAAGGTAGAATGTATGTACTTTAGATACCAGTTACGGCGTAAAGTTACTTTCGCAGTCGCCTGTTTCTACTTTCTAGTCTAGGGTTGAAAACACAACTTTCGACCCGCTACGGGGGCATCGAAAGTCAAATTTTCGGTACATGTGTTATGAAAAATAATTTGAAATGCATTTCAGTGGATTTTACATGTCGTACAGTATATGTAATACGAGGGAATAGAAGTTTATTTTACTGAAGGATAACCGTTGAATTGTCCTTAATTTCATTGTGACATTTACGAAATGCTAAGTGTTTTAATATAATAAAAATGTATAAAAAAAGGATTTTCGTGAACAAATTTTCAAGCGTCTTCACATACTTTAAAAATTGGTTCTCTTTTCTCTTTATGAAAATAATTGAATAAAATTCTTTTAGATAATTCACACAAATAATATACAATTCATATGAATAAAGTTGAATAAATATAAACATCATTTTTCACATGTGGCACGTGTGTGACACAATGATATAACCTATAAACGTCATTCACAAAGTTCTTTTTTTGAGAATGAGTTAGCATGTCAGATTTTTCAATTTTTTTCGTATTAAGAAAATTTTTGTTTGATCATGCAAATTATTCAGGGTCTAAAGCGATCCTGTCCAGGGCCACAATAGGGGCCTTATTATGGAAGTCATCTCAATTAAAAGGGTTGCCATATTCGGACCATAATAGGTCCTGATGGGGGCAACCCTAATAAAGGTAAGCTGTTGGGGCACCTGACCAAGCCCCAATATTATTAGGGGATATTAGGGCAATTTCTACACGGGCTGAATAAATCGATACTAATTCCTAAGCGCTATGCAAATTGATCACATTTTGCTGAATTAAAACTTTTCTGAATTAACCTACAAAAAAGTGTGTGGGGACGTCCGTTAGCATGTTCGCTATCATTTCCCAAATTTTTAAGACAAAATATTTATTATTCTAGAAAAAAAGCCAGGGGAACCTAAAACTGGTAAAATCTACACTTCTCTAAGTACACGAGAAAGTCCTAAGAAGATAAATGAACGAGGACTTAATTCTGCATAAGTTAAAGAAAAAGGTTCCTACCTCTAATAGGTCGAGATTAATGATCTTGCAAAGCGTACCCTTCATCAATTCAGTGAATAAATCGTACTGCGGAACAAAACGATGACCATTTTCTTGACATATAAGTTTTTAAGTCATGTAATAGTGATATATAAATTATCTTATTATCAAATTAATAATAATCAACCACTTTTGATTAATGAATAAATAATTGTTTAACCAATTATCATTTTTCTGCATTTTTAATGAAATTTCTATTAAAGACGCTTATTATAGTTCAAGAATAAATATCTAATCATTTTAAATCAATAAATAAACTATTCTTTAAATTAATAAATTTCATCACTCATTAAGTGTGCATTTTTTGGCATTGACTACTGCAACTTCTGTTAGGGGAGTTTATTATAATTAGCAAAATATCAATCCACTAGTAGAAATACTTGTGTTACATTTTTAATGAATTATTAATAATAATTTCTCCGTGTAATGTTTATTGCTTTGAATTATTATTTTGCTTATGTACTAATACTCGTCTCCACACCAACTATGAGGTAGAGTATTTATCGCTTTTTTTAAGGTGTTATGCCCTAAATGCACATTTTATGGGTGATGGAGATTTATTTATTTAACAAATCATATATTTATTTATTAAAATTGGTTGATTATTATTAATTTGATAACACAGCCAACCAGAAAAAGGGTGCGGATCTGGTAACAAGACGCACGTATTCCTATGGATTTTGGGGCGCTGAATTGAAATTCGGTATCAAAAACTACCCATCACGTCATGGTTGAGCAATAACCTCAAAAAATGACGAAAAATCATGCACTGAGGCAAATAAATTTCAAAATAATGCCAGTGATGCAAATTTTCACTTCAAAAACATGCCGACAACTGTAAAGGATCAACCCTTGACTGATATCAACTTATTTAACATAACTTTACCCAACAGAACCTGACCTCACCTAACCTGAGTTAACAGAAATTTCGTGAACTACACGTAAAGCTCTGGAAGCATATTTTCCCAGTAGCAAATGTGTGCTACATCGAATGGGTCAACTCGAGCCTAACCTAACCTAACCTCACGAAACACAATTAAAGTGATTGTTCTGTCCCGTTGTGTTTGCGGTACCGTTTCATTCAGCTTCGGCTTAACCTACATAGAGGTTTAACCTATCCTAACCTAACAAAACCTGACCTAACCTAACCT
>NC_046659.1:65197797-65199663 GCF_010883055.1 Belonocnema kinseyi
ATTACGATAAAAAGCAAGATAAAATGTAAACACGAAAGATAGTATAAATATATCCCTTAAGTTTAAGAAAAGCAGAGAGAAAAAAATTTTGAATAAAACTCTAATTCATTTGCATGTTTAAGTTACAGTTCTACATTTTAACTGATACAAACATTGTCAGGTTAATTGAAATGGGGTCAATTCTACTTGTAGTTCTAAGTTTCTTCAAATGAGTAATGTGCGTCTAAATTTTTAAACACCTGTAGTACAATGAAATGAATTTTATTGTGTTACAACGGGAACACTTAAGTTAAGTTGTGTTGCGTTGAGCCAAATTTCGTTAGTTTCTGTTAAGTTAGATTCATTTGTAGGTTAAGATCGAGTTAGCCTATTAAATATAGCACACATTTAAAACTGAGAACCGTACGCTTACACAGCTACACGTGTGGCTGAATTTCATTCGGCTAGGTTAGGTTAGGTCAGGTTTTGTTAGGTTAGAATAGGTTAAACCTCTATGTAGGTTAAGTCGGAGCGGAATGGAACGGTACCGCAAACACAACGGGACAACACAATGAGTTTAATTGTGTTACGTGAACATACGTTAGGTTAGGGTAGGTCAGGTTTTTTTAGGTTAGGATAGTTTTGACCTCTTTGCAGGTTAAGTCTAAGCTGATTCAAACGGTACCGCAAACTCAAAGGGACAACACATTCAGTTTAATTGTGTTTGGTGAGGTTAGGTTAGATTAGGCTCGAGTCGACCCATTCGATGTAGCACACATTTGCTACCGGGAAAATATGCTTTCAGAGCTTAACGTGTAGTTCAATAAATTTCTGTTAATTCAGGTTAGGTGAGGTCAGGTTCTTTTGGGTAAAGTTATGTTAAATAAGTTGATATCAGGCAAGGGCTGATCCTTCACAGTTGTCGGCGTGTTTTTGAAGTGAAAATTTGCATCACTGGCATTATTTTGAAATTTATTTGCCTCAGTGCATGATTTTTCGTCATTTTTTGAGGTTATGCTTCAACCATGACGTGATGGTTGATTTTTGATACCGAATTTGTATTCAGCGTCCCAAAATCCATAAGAATACGTGTGTCTTGTTACCAGATACGCACACTTCTTTTTTGTGTGGCTGTGTAATTAAACAATTTATTGATCACTGTTACTTGACTTAAAAACTTATATGTTAAGAAAATTGTCGTAGTTTTGTTCCGCTTATCTTCTTAGAACTTTCTCGTGTGACATCCATGAAACGAGTGACTTCCAAAAAACACGACTTTCGGGTTTTCGTTGAAAAAATAACAAAAAATATGTAAGAACCTATTGGGGGTAAGAAAATCTTTTTTTCACTTGCACATAATTAAGTCCTTTTGTATTCATTCTCTAGGAACTTTCTTCTGTGACAACCCTGGAACTGGCTATTTACAAATAAACTGAACTCTGGACATTTACCTGTAAATTCAGGTAACTCCCAAATTAAGTATTTAAGAGAACGAAAATTACTGCCCCCGAAATTACCGAATAAAAGTACCAGATGACTGGACTAGCAGAGGAATTTTCTGCGGAGTTCGAACGCCCAGGCATCAATTTCGATGCAGACGGTTACGGCTTGGTTTTTACATCCCGGATTTAGTGGTTTGAATATGATTGTCGGTTATGACAACTCTAATTTTTGGAAATTATACTACGCCAAGTAAACATTTTAGTTCAAGACACTAATACTCACTGGTACTAGGCAGTCTGATAAGTACCTGAAAATTCTAAGAGATGGCATTATTATTCACTGATGTGAACCATTTTCGTCGAGCTTGATCCTTCAAATGACGCCTGTCAAAACCTCAGCCATTTATGTTTACGCATTTACAAGTTACAGCACTGAGAAGCGACT
>NC_046659.1:65199763-65203356 GCF_010883055.1 Belonocnema kinseyi
CAACAATGGGTCGGAAAGGTTATGGCCTCCGTATTTTGGGATGCACATAGCATAATATTCGTGGACTATCTTGAAAAAGGTAAAACCATAACCGGAGCATACGACCACATTTGAAGAAGAAAAAACCGCTTTATCATCACGACAATGCGCCTGTTCATTCATGCTTAGTTGCACAAGCATAATTGCATGAAATTGGCTTCGAATTGGTTCCTCAGCCACCGTATTCACCAGACCTGGCCCCCAGCGACTATTACTTGTTCCCTAACCTGAAGAGATGACTCACCGGTAAGCGTTTTTACTCAAATGAGGAGCTCATAGCTGAAACTGAGGCGTATTTTGGAGACCTTCCGATCGAGTATTTTCGGACGGTATCAAAAAGTTAGAAAATCGTTGGACTCGCCGTATCGACCTAAAAGGAGAGTATGTTGAAAAATAAAACCGACTTTGGCCAAAAAAACGTCTCCGTGTTTCATTTTTCAGGGACTTATCAGACTGCCTAGTAAATGGGAGGAAATTAAAAGTTAGGTAATTATTATTATAACTTACCTGCTTATCAACATCTATTTCAACCAAAAACGTCCGACAAAACTATCTTGACAGGTGACTGATAGTATGAAAACAATACTTCACGTTGCTGGAAATAAGAATAAATAGTCTCCAAATGATGAATTTTCCCTATATTCTCCAAATGAAACTGTGTGGCAACTCTTTCTTTACAACTCAAAAGAACATCGAGTTTGGTATAAATAGAATTCCCGTGTTGCTTATTTAAAGAATACTTTCGTTTCGAAACACTTCTCCGACCTCGGGCGCTGATCAACCTATCTAGCCAGCACCTCAGGCGAAGAGCTTCACAAAACCATTATGTAAAGCTCTCTATTCGGAACCATTAATATCCAAGGGCTTTTGTTTCAGGCGTCTCTCACTCCACTGCTACTCTTCAGCAATTTGCAATGCCTAGAAAGCTACATTCCAAGACTAGCATTTGAAAACTATAATGCAATTCATTGAAAGTTTACTTCAAACACATGTATTGGAAGTTTACTTCAAATGCACACTCAAAAAAATGTCTGGTTAAATCAACCAGAATTCTGGTTAAATATGCCCTTACTATTTTTTTTGGCTAATGTAACCATACAATCTGATTAATGTAACCAGATTTCTAGTTAATCTAACCAGGAAAAATAGTAAGGCCATATTTAACTAGAATTCTGGTTGATTTAACCAGATATTATTTTGAGTGCATGTATTGGAAGTTTATTTCCAATACATGTATTGGAAGTTTATTTCCAAAACATGTATTGGAAGTTAAAAAACAGACATTTTTTACACTGCAGATATTGCATGAAAACCGCGTTAACTCTTTACTTTTACTTTAACTCTTTACTCTTAATCATTTCTTGGTAGGTTTAGGTCTCGCTACCGTACAGCACAGTGGATGCAAGTATAGAATTATAATATAAGTTTTTAAATTTTGAATTTATGACCATTTTTTGTGACTAAATACAATTATATTGGCAAGCCAGAACGATTTTAGCTCAAAATAATTTTGTAAAACAAGAAGATAAACTGGATTATTTGCTTAAATGAATTGTTTACAACAATAAAGACAAATGTTGAGAACAATTTGTATGCTTTTCAAATCTATCTATAATAACTGGGATCAATAACGAGTTTTTCTAAGCAAGTTTCTATGAAATAAAAAGTTATATTATTACTCGTGCACACTGCATATCCGTTTGTTTGATGCCAACCACCAATATTAATTCAATGATAAATCTAGCTTTATTTAAAATGTTGGCTTAAGCAGATTCAATTAGTTTCCTGTTTTCTTCAAGAGCTTGTTTTCTCTTTTTTCAGTGGCGGATTTAGCTATTTGCCTTCCCTATATAAGCTAACAGAAATGAACGAACACACTTTAAATCAACAGTAAGACATCGCATATCGTACGAAAATTCTGCCATCCCCCAAATTTTTCCGCCTTAAGCTACAGCCTATATGTACCCTCCGTCACTGCTTTTTTACATTTTTCTAGCTCTCTTTAGGCACTTTTTTCTTTCGTCGACTGTAATATCCTCTTCTTAGCTCTCCCCAGTTTTAAATATCTATCCTAACTATATATTATTTATTTCCTTCATTATATTTTTAGTTTTTGAGTGTCAGAAGACCAAGTTATAAACACTGAATCATCGATAAATTGACCTATTAAAATTGAAATATAGCGACAAATTTCAAAGAATAGATATTAATACAAAAGCGGTGCATTTTTTGGTCGCCACTTGTGACTACGTCCATATAATTGAAAATGAGATAATTATAATGCATTGCATTAATTTCAACTAATTTTTTAAGAAGCCTTGTCTGTTATAGGAGCGACATTTTATTTGTACGATCACACTTTCAAATTTCAATCAAGAAATAACTTTGATAATATTATGAACTAGAAAGTGGGCTTAGAATTAGCTTAATTAATGATTAAGATTCCATTTGATAAGTTTGATTGAATTCAGGAATCATTTTTAACCCTCTGATGGCGCACATTTTCTGGCGTCCCGTTCATGGTGCACTGGGAGTGTAGCCAGCCACCCATAACTTATTTCAGAGATAAAAACTGTTTAAAATACATATTTTTTAACTTTGCAGGGGTGGAATAAAATCTCTAGAATGTAAAGAATACAGCTGTATAAGTTTAATATTGTCATTTTAATTAGGCAAAATATAGTAAAATTCTATACAAAAAAAATTTACAAAAATGATCGAAAATGATCAAAAATGGGAAAAATGGCGTTTTCTTCGGGTATTTCCATAAAATTGTGTAAAATTAAAAAAAATCATAGTGATTTATAAACTGTTTACTTCTAACAATAAGGTAGTGTTATCAGTTGTTTTTTCATCAAACAAAAATGTATACTCATTTTTCAAATCTGAACATTTTGAATATATTTACTCATAACGCGCTTCAAATGCTTATAACTCGAATAGATGCAGACTACTGAGTAGGGTCACATGCCTGACAATTAGGCCTTGTTTTTCCCCTGATTTAGCGATCCCTACCTCTACTTTCCTCTTTATATCTTTTTCACAATTTTCACTTTTATACTGCCTCTGGGTGGAATAAAATGCTAAAATTCCTCTTATAAAATATAACGATAACAGCTTTTTAAATGTATAAAAATTTAAAGTGGATACTCTGTTAGAATGGCATTTCGCATGTATAAGATGCGAATTTACCACCTGTATAATGATTTATACACAAAAACTACTGTCCGACTTAGTTTTCATCGCAAGTAAATGTATCTAGCTTATTATTCCTCATAATATCCTCTGGCATCAATAAATAACTACTATCAAATCTAACGGTTACAGACAATTGCCCATATGCATCAATAAGTTAAAATATTATTATTATTATTACGCCATTAGGCCATTTCCCTTTCGGGGTAGGCGTGACTCACTCGGTAGGGGAAAGGAGTAGTGTGTGGAAGGGATACAGATTTTTCAGATTGATCCAGAATTTTCGTGCTATTTAAGTAAATAACACGTTCGTTCCGCAACACTGCTCCGACCCAGGTTGCTGATCAATCTCTCTAGCA
>NC_046659.1:65203456-65216482 GCF_010883055.1 Belonocnema kinseyi
ACGCCAATTAGCACAAATGGTAAGTTCCGACAGTGCCTACAAGTGTGCCTACTGGCCGCTAGATGGCAATACCGGTTTCATATGTATACACCTGGTAAGAGATTGCAAAAGTTATGCATTCATATCCTTAAGTTCAAGAGGATTCAAAAGAATTTTGAGCAACAAAAAAGTGTCAAGGGGAAAGTTGATCAGAAAAGTATAAATATGTTTTTATTTAAGCTCTAAATTAAATTTACTTTGTCATGAATATTTTCCTTGGTAAATACAGAGCATGAAAAAAATCACAATTAAAAATAAGATTTCCAAATGACCTCTTTCACGGCCCATTAGAGACAAATACATAAAGAAGGGAAGAAAAGGGAGAAGAAGAAAAAATAATAATTTTCTTTTCAGGTATTATGTTATTGTTTTATTTTTTATACCTGTATCAGTCATAAGGATAAAGACATGAATGCATGATTTAAACAATGTCTTAGGTAAAAACTTATAACAGTTATTAAAAAAAAATGTTAATATTTTATTTAGTTTTCCGAACTTGGAACATCATAACGAATCTATCATGTAAATTTGAAATAAAAATTCTAAGAAATGACTAAATTACGGCGAGCTGATGTACAAAAAGAAAAAAAACTGTTTTGAAAGAAAACAGGTTTTTTCAGATTTACTTCAAAAACGGCAAAATTAAAACATTTTTCTAGAGAAATAAGATGCCAAAGAGGCCAAAGTCGTTGAGCAAAGCCGTGTATAGGTCATTATAGAATTCGTCACCTCAATTCGAGTTGGGGATTCTGTAACTATTACATTCAAGTAATTAATTTATCGCCTTTTTGGATATATTTACATTTTTCTGCAACTGGAACACATTCAAACTTAATTCATAGCTGGTTCAATTAAATTTACAACAGTCTGTAGATAAGATAATAAGAAAAAAATTATAAAATTTATTTACTGAAAAAATTGATCAATTCACTATTATAATGAGTGTCTGTGCCACATTTTTTTAATGATTTATTTTGGTCCAGAGTAATAAAAAGTGAGGCAGGTTTAGGAAGTCTGCCATATATCACTCTCGCAGAGATTTCCATCCTCCGTTTTTTTAAGAGTATGAAATTTGAGCGTCGATTTTTACGCGTTTGGGCTCACCTCTGACCCGTTTCACGTTTACGCCTGGATTATTATTATAGAGCAGCTAAGTTGAGATCATAAATTTTTTTACGAATAATAAGAAATTGTATATGTCAATTTTACTCTCATTTATTTTATTCGAATATTTTCTGTAGACAAAATATATTTAGGAATATTTTTTTAATGTCCTAAATTTGAGAAGTGCTTTAGAAGGGGAGGGAGGGGGGATAATTATATGCACATTTGAAGATATTATGAGTAACCTTTAAAGTCTAAATTAACATTCCTGTTTTGTACATGATGATTTTGAAGATTTCTTATAACGACTTTTTTATCGCTCGCGCGAGAACTATATTCTCTTTTTTCTTGAAACTTGCATAAAAATTCGACTCGATAAGGCTAAGACAATAAGCCCAACGACTGATATTAATGCATCTTTGATTGCAGCGTCCTACTAATATTGTAGTTTATAATTGGACAATGTTTATTTCGTTCGATTATTTAATGTGCACAAGTTATGTGTCGATGATAAATTGGCCTTGTGAAAAATTCTGTTTCTTTTTGAGAATCCGTGGTACAAAATAAAAAACTTCATTCTTGTGTCGATACAAAATAACAAAAATAAGTCCTGAGACTTTTTAATTACTAGACTAATATGTGCGCGCACACGCGCGCGTTAACTTTTATACTTATTTTTATAGTTTGCTAAATTTTCTAATAACAATTCATTTGCTAAAATTTTCTGAAGACTTATTTTCTTGTTGAAATTAGATTCTGAAAGAATGAATTCAGTGTATCAATGCATCGTAAAATTTACGAATACTATTATTAAGGAGCCTTCATATATTCCGTAACGTTATTTTAAACACTTTTACCTTCACACACCCTAACTGCAGTTATGTAATATTTTTTTTGTATTATTTTAAAAAACTTAACAGACGTTTTGTAAATAAAAATAGATTTTCAGGATGAAGTGCGGTATAGAAATAAATTAAACAATATTATGACGTAACACAACAATGCTTTTTTGATATTTGTTTAGTTACACACATTTTTAATTTATTTACAAGGGAAGAAGTATCAGCATTTTTTCAAAGAATTATATAAGTTTTATCATTTTCATGATACATTTAGGAAAGATTTTTAAATATTAAAGATGTGTCAAGAAAAGAATGCAGAAGATTTAAAAAATATATATTTTATTTTACAGGATTTTACAAATTATTAGAAAAATTTCAGCCTTTTCAAAAGATATTTAGGTCTTTCATAATTTCAGAAGAAATAATAAATATTCCATAAATTTTCGGAAATGCTTCCAAGGTTTAAAATATTTTAAGTCTACGCAAAGCCTCTTGAATTTCTAAAAAATATTTGTAAATGAATCCAATTTTTTCTTAAAATGTTGAAAAATCATTTAAAGTGTAAAAAATCTACATCAAAATCTTCTAAAATTTCTTAGGAAATTGAAGAAAATTATCAAATATTTGTAAATATTTCATATTCCCCAACAAAAAATCTAGATTAAGAAAAATATATATTTTACCGGATTTTACAAAACAATAGGAAAAGTTCGAGCCCTTTTAGAATTAAATATCTACACAATAGTTCTTAAATTCTTAAAAATATTTTTATCTGACTGGAATTTTTCTTGAAATTTAGAAAAGTTATTTAAAATCTAAACTGCTGCTTAAAATATCCTCAATTTTCCTGAAAACTTGAATAACATTAATTTCTTCATTTAAGACCTTCCAAAGTTATTCTAATCAAGGGCATGTGATACTTTACCATATGGGTTTTCAGTTTTTCACACATTTTGTTCACAAATTTTAATTTGAAAAAAAACATTAGTGTCCAGACGTTTGCGTTTTTAACGTCTGGCTTTCTTTTTATTCATGAACTTTCACATAAATCTGCATTTCTTAAAATCTTCTGCAGTTTAAAAATCTTCTATATTCTTGTGAATTTTCGCAATATTTGTAGAATTTTATGGTTTCATACATTTTTAATTTTTTGATGTTACAAAATTAAAACATTTTGCTTTAAAATCTTCCACTCTTTCTCGAAATTTAAGGAAATATTTGATGTTTTAAAATCTTTTTTGAAGTTTCTGCTGAAGCTCATTTTTCAAATTAAAAATTTTTAAGAAATTGTTTTGGGAACCTAAAGAATTTGTCATTATCCTGAATTTTCAAAAAAGTCCTAAAATATCTTATGAATTTTTATTGTTTTTTAATGGTGTTAAAACTTGTAAATATCTCTAAAATTTACTAAAATTTATTCTAAAATTATTTATTTTGGCATGATGTTGCTTTAAACACTTGTTAACAGAAATTTATTGAATTACACGTAAAGCACTGGAAGCATATTTTCCCAGTAGCAAATGTGTGCTACATCGAATGGGTCAACTCGAGCCTAACCTAGAAATAAATCTAACCTAGCCTAACCTAACCGAACCTAACATTGTCAGGTTGATTGAAATAGGGTCAATTCTACTTGTAGTTCTAAGCTTCTTCAAATGAGTAATGTGCGTCTAAATTTTTAACCACCTGTAGTACAATGAAATGAATTTTATTGAGTTACAACGGGAACACTTAAGTTAAGTTGCGTTGCGTTAAGCAAAATTTCGTTAGGTTCTGTTAAGTTCGATTCATTTGTAGGTTAAGATCGAGTTAGCCTATTAAATATAGCACACATTTAAAACTGAGAACCGTACGCTTACATAGCTACACGTATGGTTGAATTTCATTCGGCTAGGTTAGGTTAGGTCAGGTTTTGTTAGGTTAGGATAGGTTAAACCTCTATGTAGGTTAAGTCGAAGCTGAATGAAACGGTACCGCAAACACAACGGGACAACACAATGAGTTTAATTGTGTTACGTGAAGTTAAGTTAGGTTAGGTTAGGTTAGGTCAGATTTTTTTAGGTTAGAATAGGTTTGACTTCTTTGTAGGTTAAGCCCAAGCTGATTCAAACGGTGCCGCAAGCACAACGGGACAACACAATCAGTTTAATTGTGTTTCGTGAGGTTAGGTTAGGCTAGGTTAGATTTATTTCTAGGTTAGGGTCGAGTTGACCCATTCGATGTAGCGCACATTTGCTACTAGGAAAATATGCTTCCAGAGCTTTACGTGTAGTTCAATAAATTTCTGTTCATTCAGGTTAGGTGAGGTCACGTTCTGTTGGGTAAAGTTATGTTAAATAAGTTGATCAGGCAAGGGCTGATCCTTCACAGTTGTCGACGTGTTTTTAAAGTGAAAATTTGCATCACTGGCATTATTTTGAAATTTATTTGCCTCAGTGCATGATTTTTCGTCATTTTTTGAGGTTATGGCTCAACCATGACGTGATGGGTGATTTTTGATACCGAATTTGAATTCAGCGCCCCAAAATACATAGGATTACGTGTGTTTGTTACAAGATCCGCACACTTTTTTTTGTTTGGCTGTGTTAGCTAACAATCAATTGGCAATTTTACAAAAGAAGAACTATTAAAATATAATTCTGTTATAAAAAATTTCAAAAACTTTAACTTTATATATTTTTTTATTTGACATTTTATTTAAAAAAAAATTTATTTAATCTGAAGCTTTTAAACTGATTTCAGAAAAGGTATCTTTTAGTAGAATCAGTTGTTCATTAATTAATCAGTTCACAAAATAAAAAACATGATACAATTATTTTCATCGTAACATTCAAATAATGTTAAGATTCTGTGTATATTCTCCTTTAAATTTTGATACAGCATTTCCATACGTCTAATTTATTAGTAACCTTTTTCACTAATTCAAATCAATATGAAGAAAGTGTGAAGAAAATTATCAACTAATAATTAATTAAATGGTTCACAACATTAAAGGCATCAAATAATTTCACTGAAATAATAAATTTATTTGTACTCTAGTTTATATTTTACTTTTTTTAATGTTTTCTATATGTCTAATTTATTAGTAACCTTTGTCACTAATTCAAACCGAGATGAAGAAAGTGTGAAGAAAATTATCAGCTAATAATTAATTAAATGGTTCACAACATAAAAAGCCTCAAATAATTTGTTTCATTGAAATAATAAATTTACTCTTACTTTATATATACATATTTTAAACTTCCTTCCTGGAAATCTTAGTTATTAATAACCTTCAATACTTGTTTTTGGAAGAAACATAACACTTGTACATATTATTTTCAAAATTTAATTCATATAATCATTTCAAAACATCATCAACATTTCGAAAACCTATTTAATTCTAATAGAAATAGGTTAAATATAAATATGTTTCTATTAAAAATTTCATATCTTATATCAATGAATGCAATTTTCATGCAATCAAATATCGTAAAAAAATTAATTAGCTAATAATAAGTAATTATTCTGTTCATAAAATACAAGGTGCTATAGAATTATTTTTTTAATGAATTATTAAAATAATTTTTATTTTGTGTTTTTCTAGAAATTTGTATTATTGATAAAATGTTTAAATATTCCAGAAAATAGTAAAATATATACTCGGATCATTCAGAAATCATAATTCCGATACTCATTTCACAACAAAACAAAAATTTGAATAAATAATAAAATTAAAAATTTTGTATTTCAAATATTAATAAAATGTTATTATATCAATTATAACCGGTATTTAATAATGTAATATTCACTTAAATCATCAATTTGTTAACTCAAGTTTAAATTTTAAAATTTTATCTTTATGTAATTTAACATTGTCAAAGTATTGATGAAATAATAATTAATTAATCTATTTATAACATAAAAAGAATTAAACTATAATTTTCATTTAAAAATTGAACTAATTTCCCCTCTACCTTTTTTAAATTTTCACTTTCATTTTTGAAAATTTGATCGCTTGGCAACTTTTGATACTTATCCCTAGAACAAAATTAAAACGCGTTTATAAAAATTAAATGCAGATACTCATTTCACAAGATCAGAATCATTTGAAAAATTATTTAATTAAAACTGGTATTTGAAGTATTAATTCACTTTTATCATGCACATTGTATTCAATATTCAATTATATAATCTTAAGTAAATTATATATATGATATATTCTTTTTTATTTCATAATTAAATAATCAGTTTACAAAATAAGAAGCATTAAACAATTATTTTCATTTGTACACTCAAATATTGTTTACATTATATTCTCCTTTAAATTTGAAGCAGCATTTGTATACCTCTAATCTATTAATGACCTTGTAAATTAATTATGAAAAAAATAAAAATATATGTGAATATAAGTTTGAAAATGAAATTCAGAATCTCATTTTACAATTATCACAATCATCATAAAAATTCATATACTTGAAATATAAATGTTTGAAAGAAAAAATAAACTTCGATACAAAAGGTATCAGCTAATATTTAAATACGTAATCTGAAACTAAATACAGTAGAACCTCGCTTATCCGAGGCCGCATTATCCGAGTTCGCGATTACACGAGGCTGAAAAAAAATAGTTTACCCGTCTTATCCGAGCTATAGCGCAATAGTAGTTCGTATTATTCAACCTTTATGCATTATTCATACATATGAACTTTCTTAACCAACCAGAACAGATTTTCCCAATCCTCTGCTCTTATTTGTTAATACTGTATACACTCTCTACGTTATAAGTCTCTGCTTTCAGTTTATTACACCGAGCGTTTCTTTTTGTTTAAAATTCCGTTTTTATCCGAGTTTCCCTATTATCCAAGTTGGGGCCGGTCCCCAATAGGTCGTACAAGCGAGACTCCACTGTAATCAATGTAGGTTACTTAATTTAAAACAATTTAAATCTAAACTGGATATGATTTAACATTTTGAACAAAGTTAATCAGCTAATAATGAATTAAACAGTTCATAACTTAAAAAGCCTCAAATAATTATATTCTTTTGCAATTATTTGTGGAAATTCGATTAGTAATATAATCAATTAAAAAGTATTCAGTCATTTTAAAGCATAAAAATCATTAAACAATTATTTTAACTGAAATATTCATAGATCTTTTAACAAATTTTAAATGTTATTTATAAAACTTTCATTTTTTAGTGACTCAATATACATTTAAGGGAAAAAATTTGAACATTTTTACATATATTTTTGAAAATTGAATGAAAATATTAATCTCAGAACACCAGCATAATTCCGAACAATTACTTAATTGAAATAGAGGAACTTTAAAAATAAATTCATTTATATTATGCAAATCATATTCAATGTTCCGTTATATAACCTACAAGTAAATAATGTATTTATTTGCTACTTAGGTTAATTAAATTTAAGGTAATAAATTTTAATCTTTATTCTATTTAATGTTCGAAAAAAATATGCCGCTTATATCAATTAGTCATCTTACAAAATAAGAAGCATTAAACTATAATTCTCACTAAAACCTTTAAATAATTTATAGTTATTACATTTTTTTTAATTTCAACTTTCATTTCTAAAATTTTTCCTTATTAATAAGCTCTTAGACTAATTCCAGAAAATGTGAGTTTTTGTAAAATTAGTTGATAATTAATTAATCATTTCACAACATAAAAAGCATTAAACAATTATTTTAATGGAAATATTCAAATAATGTTTACATTATATTCTCACTTAAATTTGAAACTGGATTTCTCTACATTTAATTTATTAATAAGCTTTCTAGCTAAGTTAAAAAAATTAAAATATGTGTACATATAATTCAGATAATTAACTTTAAATACTCATTTCACAATTTCAGAGACACCATAAAAAATTATATAATTGTAATACAATTATTTAAAAGAAAAAAAGAAACATCTATTACGAAAGTAATAAGCAATATTTAATCACATCATCTGAGAGGAAATAACATATTTATGTTACTAAATATTAAACAATTTAAATCCAATCTTTCTGTAATTTGATATTTTATTTTTTATTATTAAATTTTAATTTATATTATATTATTAAACTTAACTACTTCACAATATATCTATTCATTTAATCATCTTTTATATTATTACACCATTAAGCCATTTCCCTTTCGGGGTTGGCGTGACTCACTCGCAGAAGAAAGGAGTAGTGGGTGGAAGGGATAGAGATTTTTCAGATTCATCCAAAATTCTCGTGCTATTTAAGTAAATAACACGTTCGTTCCGCAACACTGCTCCGACCCCGGTTGCTGATCAATCTCTCTAGCAATCACCCCAAGCGAAGAACCTCACGAAGTCTTTATGTAAGGTTCTCCACTTGGGTCTATTAGTGGCCAAGGTCTTTTGTTTCAGGCGTCATTCACTCTACTGACACTCTTTTTATGAACTATTTGCCGCCATACTTTCCTATCCTGGCATACTTCTCTAGCTTCTTTTATGTCCATGCATTTTTTTCATTCAGGCCATCGTCTTTTTGTGACTTCTTATGTATCTTCTAACTAGGGTCTCATTCAAACATTCTAACCATTCTTTCCGCGGTCTATCTCTGGGCACGCTGCCATTCACTTTACCTTGATACACTTGTTTCGTTAGTTGTTCACTTGGCATTCTCTCAACATGTCCGAACCATCTTAAGCGATTTCTTTCCCATGTGTCTACTAACGTCTCTTTTGCACCACATTCTTTTAGAATTATCTCGTTACTTACTTTGTCCATCAGGGTTTTCCCGCATATTATGCGCATGAATCTCATGTCAATTGCGTTAATTTTACTCTTATCTTTTTCTTGATAAGTCCATGTCTCGCTACCGTATAGTACAGTCGGTACAAATATAGAATTATATATTGCCATTTTAGCTTTATTTGATATATTTTTACTTCTGATAAGGGGACCTTCTCTATCAATAACCTTCTTACCTTCATTTATTCGTCTATCTAATTCCTCATCCATCTTCCCGTCCCTAGTAAATAAGCTACTAAGGTATACGAACTTATCAACTTGTTCAATTCTCTCATCATTTATTAAAATATTGCATAGTGTTTTCTCACTCTTTACTTTGAACACCATAGTTTTTGTTTTATTTGCGTTAATTTTGAGGCGTATGCTCTTCATGCTTGCATCTAGTTTATTCAACATTCTTTGTAAGTCTTCGATAGACCTTATCATCTGCGAACGCTAACCCACGTACCCTCACTGTTTCGAGATCCACACCCTCTTCGTCGAAGAGAGCCATTCTTAAACACTTATCCATAAATAATATAAATAACCATAAAGACATAACGCATCCTTGTCTAACTCCTTGAATAATATCGAAACAGTCACTCAGTTTCCCATTCACTCTTACATTCGCGTTGCTACCTGTATAAATTGTTTTTATAGCTTGTAAGATCCATCCATTGACTCCATACTCTTTCAGAACTTCCCAAAGTTTACTTCTATCTACCTTGTCAAAAACTTTTTCTAGGTCAACAAATGCACAGAAAACTTTTTTTCCTACTCTCGAACTTTTTTCTGTTATTTGCCTTAAGCTAAATATTTGATTCGTACATGACCTTCCTGGCATAAACCCACTTTGGACTTCCCAAATCTTTGCTTCTCTTATTTTCATTACCCTACGAATAAGTATTTTTGAATATATTTTACTTACGGTAAGATTATTCGACAAAATTAGATTTTAAGATAAAATTTTAAAAATTATTCTTGTAACAATGAATATACAAATTTAAAATTTATTTAAAGTATATTTAATTTTAAATTTGTGAATAATTTTAAAATATGAAATATGAATGTAATATTAGTATAAACAATTATAAGCATGTATAACATAATATTATTAACCTTTATAATTTGCTAATATAGAAATCATGAGAATATTATTATTATAACTAAAACGTGAAAAAAAATTTTATGACTCAATTATGTAAAATTTAGAATTGATATAGCTCCAATATTAAATTTAGCTTATAACAACTTTACGTTTTAACCTCAATTCTTAATTATATTTTATATAATAGTATTATTAAACTTGATGATTTCGCAATATATCTATTTATTTAATAATCTTTTTTTTCAACTAAATTTTAAGATAAATTTTAACTAATTATTACTTTAACAAATATAGCTCTATTATTAAATAGTTAATAAATTTTGATTAGATAAAGTTCAAATGAAAATGCGATATTCTTTAATTTTATTCTAAAATTAATAAGTTTTTCAACATTAAATCATTAACATAATTAAAACATTAATATAATAAATTTATATAATTATAATTTATATAATAATATTATTAAACTTGATAATTTCGCAATATATCTATTAATTTAATAATCGTTTATATCATTCAAAAGAATGAAATTTTAAGATAGACTTGAAATAAATATTACTTTAACATTGAATAAATCAATTGAAAATTTATTATTAAAAATAAAAGCTCTTATTGAAAGTGAAAATAAAGACACAGATTAAAATAATTCTGGGATCGATGAAAGTAGAAATATAGTTTTAAGTTCGATTAATTTTATACATTTAAAACAGAGGTCGCCAGTCGCCATAAATTATGCGCTTAAATCCACTATGTAAGATTCAGCCTCCATGCGCTACTAGTGGACGTTACGAGTTTTCATATATAGGATACTAGAGGAGAGTACCCCACTATGAGATAGCGGTGTTTTAGCTAAACTAAGAGGCCCTCTGTTGGTTCTATCACTAACTTGCAGCCCTTGAAGAAAAATTAATTTCGTGGTAAAAAAAGTAATTTCGGGGAAAATGGTAACAAAAGGTTTGTGACTACTGAAAAAACTAAATATATCTAAATAACAGTAAATTTATACTTTGGAAACGTAGAATAAAGTTTTTCATTAAAAATAATATTTCATTTTGCATTTTATTAGCGATTTCCTGGGGTATGTCATATTATGAGAATAGTTCGACGAGTTTGGAATAGGAACTTTTTTACATTTTTTGTATTTTCAGCCAAAAAAAAAAATTGATAAAATTGTTCATTTAAGCACTTTATGGTAAACTCAATTCCCTTTCATATGGCCTTTATTACTTTTATATCCAGTTCATACAATTCCGGCAATAACAATAAACTGAGTTGGTACCTCATAATTTATGTCTTAAACAATTGTTAAAAATCGGAAAATATATAACAATTTCTTATCAAATGAAAGAATCTCTCATTATTATTATACTATATTCCGTTTCGAGGTGGGCATGACTCACTCGGGTTGGAAGAGAGTAATGTGGGGATGGGGTATAGAATTTGAGACTCATCTAAAACTCCAGTGTTATTTATTTAAATAAAACGTTCCTTCCGCAATACTGCTCCGACCCATGTTGCTGATCAATCTCTCTGGTTTCGAAAAGTTTGAATTCCAGAAAAAATTGGCAATAATGCGGCAAGTGACATTTGCGACAAGTAACATTGCGGCATCCTTTATACGGGAAATATGTGGAGTGCGTAAGAAATTCGAGAAAGAAGTTGGGTAACTTAAATTATTTCTGTTATTAATAACAGCAGTTTCTTTCCACCAATGGGACTTTAAAGGGGGTCAGTCGTTTGAACGACATTATTTTAAATTCAAAATTTTCCGAATGTAACTCGCCAGCAATTTGACTTGCCACAATGTGACTTGTCGAGGGTTGGCATGACTCAACCTCAAATGATAAAATATTAGGTATTTAAAGGCAACTACACCCAGGCCTCGGACTTGCGTCGCGATTTACAGTTTTGATACTTTTTTTTAACGATGCAACTATTTTGTTACTACTTCAAACTCTCGGTTTAGTAACGCAGTATCGGGGGTTGCCTGCAAATATCATTGATACTAAATCGATAGATTCCAAACGTAAAAAGTTAGGGCCATCTGAACCGTTTTCAATGGGAATACATAATATTGCACAATATACGTGAGTATTTCAAAGTTTTAAAAAGCTTTGAAAAATTTGTAAGGGATATTACCAATTTTTAGATAATTCACGGGTTTTCAAAGTTTTTAAAGGGACTTTATACTAGACCTACGCTATTTTATAGTTTTCGAAGGATTTGAAGCACTTTAGGGTATTTTACAAAACATTCCAAGAGCTTTCGAAAGATTAAAGAAATTTAAAGGGTTTTTAAAAACGTATCAAAGATCACTGAGAAAACTGTATCGCATGAATTACAATATATAGCGTAATTCCTGCGCTATATATCGTAATTATCGCATTTTAATAGCGCAAAATCGTGATATCGTACATTGTAAGTTTTTACATTATATACCGCATAATTGTGCAGTCTATAACGTAAGAATTGAAGTTTATTACGCTATCACATTGTGCTTCTTCTTTTGTGATCTCGCGAGGGTTCGAATAGTGAACAAACGATTATAGGAAAAATTAAAGATAAAGTTTACATCGATTCCAGGTGAAAGATTCACCGGAACAAAAATTAACCTTGCCAGATAAACTTTACATGAATCGAAGATAATTTCCGATGTTTAACCTTGCCTGGATAATCTTTCATTTTATAATCGCTCCATTTTTATTCGAGGTATAGTGACAATTAGGACGCCGCTATCCAGCGTCGTTTAACTTCATTATTTTTTTTTTATTATTACACCATTAAGCCATTTCCCTTTCGGGGTAGGCGTCACTCACTCGGCAGGGGAAAGCAGTACTGTGCGGAAGGGATAGAGATTTTTCAGATTGATCCAGAATTCTCGTGCTATTTAAGTAAATAGCACGTTCGTTCCGCAACACTGCTCCGACCCAGGTTGCTGATCAATCTCTTTAGCAATCACCCCAAGCGAAGAACCTCACGAAGTCGCTATGTAAGGTTCCTCACTTGGGTCCATTAATAGCCAAGGTCTTTGTTTCAGGCGTCATTCACTCTACTGACACTCTTTTTATTAACTATTTGCCGCCAGACTTTCCTGTCCTGGCATACTTCTCTAGCTTCTTTTATGTCCATGCATTTTTTCATGCAGGCTCTCGTGTTTCTGTGACTTCTTATGTCTCTTCT
>NC_046659.1:65216582-65220746 GCF_010883055.1 Belonocnema kinseyi
TTCCTCATCTATCTTCCCGTCCCTAGTAAATAAGCTACCAAGGTATACGAACTTATCAACTTGTTCAATTCTCTCATCATTTAATAAAATATTGCATAGCGTATTCTCACTCTTTCCTTCGAACACCATGGTTTTTGTTTTATTTGCGTTAATTTTGAGGCCCATGCTCTTCATGCATGCATCTAGTTTATACAACATTCTTTGTAGGTCTTCGATAGATTCTGCCATAACAACCTTAACATCTGCGAACGCTAACCCTCGTACCCTTACTGTTTCGAGATCCACACCCTCATCGTCGAAGAGAAGACATAACGAATGAAGACATAACGCATCCTTGTCTAACTCCTTGAATAATATCGAAACAGTCACTCAGCTTCCCATTCACTCTTACACTCGCTTTGCTACCTGTATATATTGTTTTTATAGCTTGTAGGATCCATCCATTGACTCCATACTCTTTCAGAACTTCCCAAAATTTACTTCTATCTACCTTGTCAAAAGCTTTTTCTAGGTCGACAAATGCACAGAAAACTTTTTTTCCCACTCTCAAACTTTTTTCTGTTATTTGCCTTAAGCTAAATATTTGATCCGTACATGACCTTCCTGGCATAAACCCACTTTGGACTTCCCAAATCTTTGTTTCTGTTATTTTTATTACCCTACGAATAAGTATTTTTGAATATATTTTATTTACGTTGCTTAATAAGCTAATCCCTCTGTAATTATTTATTGCACTCGCTTTTATCTCCCTTTCTCTTGTATATTGGTACGATAATCGCTTCTTTCCAATCGTCTGGGACGTCTCCCATCTCGAAACATAAATTTATCAATTCGCAAACTCTATGTGGTATGTACTCGCCACCATGTTTAAGCATTTCAGCGTTAATACCGTCTACCCCGGCAGCCTTACCGTTTTTCAAGTTCTTAATTATATCCCTAACCTCAGTAACACAGACTTTTTCAATTGAGTTTTCCAACGCATCGTGTTCAACATCGCAGTTGTGGTGTCCTATAGATTCATCTCCGAATTGTCTCCTAAAATGGTCTCTGAAAGCCTCTAGTATTCCATCTGCATCATATACCATTTCCCCCCTACTATTTCTCATGTTGACAATTTCTGTACTTTTGTTTCCTTTCATTTTTTTATAAAGTAGTTTCCTGCTTCCTTCAAAGTCGTTTTGTATTTTTATCTCTTCTTCTGCTCTAATTGTATCATTAAATTTAAGAGAAATGGGGATTCCCATCTGTTAGTTACATTTTGCATCGACGAGTTCAGAATTATGTTCCTAACCTCAGTAAAAATATGTTTAATCATTAACCGTTGCAGGTCTTACCTACACCAAATTTTTCGTTTTTTTTTTGTGATTGTTTTAAATCTGGTGTTTCGATTTATAGCTCGAACTCACTCATACTCTGCCTTTTTCCCATTGCTGCTAAGGACGCTGCGCCGATAGAAGACGATACTAAACAAATTTAAATTCATTTTTTCTGTGAAATTAGTGCATTATAATATCGTACAAAGCTCCGGGACCTGATTGTACGTTATCATATTGCGCTTTCTTACAATATAGAAATTTTGCGATATCATTGTGCGATATCTTTTTCTCCGCGATTATAATAAGATATCAAAGTACATTGAAAATCTGATACCGTGTCAGTCCCAAGGGGAAATTTACCACCGGCACAGTACCACGCCAGTACCGCTGGTCGGAGTTCGGTACTGGCGCGGTACTGTTCGAATACTGGCAGGAGTATTGGCTTTACACCGGTAAAATCCCTAAGGATAACAATGTTCTGTACTGACTTGCAGTATTTAGCCAGTACTGGGCTAGTTCTTAAATTTTCTACTGGTGCGAACCCCTCTGTTAGTACTAGCCCAGTACTAGCTCAACCAATATTGCAAAATCGGCTAGGTACTGACCTGTAGTACTGGGCCATCACTGAAGTTCACCACTGGGCCACTACTGAAGATTAGTACTGGGCAGTTACTGGTCAGGCTCCAAGTGATAACGAAGGTATCCCAGGTAGAAATACACCACCGGCCCAGTACTAGCCCAGTACTGCCTGTCGGAGGTCAGTACTGGCTGGTTGTACTGGGCCAGTACTATGTCAGTACTTGCTTGTAATGCTTGGCGGTGCTGGCAAACCGCTGGCGTACGAAAATGCCGGAGTTAATTTTAAAAAGTAGAAAAAATTATTTAATTGTTTTAAAGAACATCCATTCATCATCATACGACTGCATATCGTCCGTATATTATTTATAACTACAAAAATATCATTTTCAAATTATTTGTTTAATTTTAACACTCACTATTTCTATAATCTAAAGATATAACAAAAAAGGTATTTAAAAAATAAATAATAATTGATTGCGAGTATTTTGTCAATACATGTTAATGGCACTGCTTAGAATGAATACATATATTACACTTTTACACATTAAATTACAAATAATATTTCTAACGCCTAGCAGTCGGCACTGCTAACCACTGCTCTATTCCGACAAGCTGAAACTCTATGAAAGAGCCATCCTCAGAAGCTACAGTTCAGAAAACTTACAACGACAATTTTTCAACTCTTTTCTCGTTAATCTTTTTACCATTATACGACATCAAATAGATATAAAATCATTTTTAAATAAATTATTTAAATCGATTACAATTTTCTTCATGTAATATTTTATTTTTTCGCGTTTTAGACCATTTATAAAGTTCTGATAATAACATTTAATGAGCATTTAAAATTTGTATCGACGGAACTTAGAAATTTTACCACGTTGTGCAACAATTTTCGTAATAACAATTTTCTTTAAACCTTCGTGTAAGGTATTGCTTTTTAGGTGTTTTAGACTATTTTACAACGATTAAGAAAAAATCCAATGTAATTTTTTCTGAACATTTAAAATTTTTCATGAAGCTGGAACTTAGAATATTTTCTTTCAAAAAAGAAATAGAAAAAAAAATGTACTACTGGCATAGTACCGCCCCGGCAGTGCGGCCAACGTTCTGCCATACTGGGCGAACCACCGGCTGTCTGTACTGATGGGCAGTACTGGGCCAGTACTGCGCCGGTGGTTTACTTTGGCACACTACCGACATTTCCACCTGGGAACATGAGTAACTGTTCTGTTTTGAAAATTCACTTTAAAAATACAACTTTTCGTTAGAAAAACATTGTTGGAATTATAATTTTAAATAAAATTAGTGACCATTACAAAAAAATACGACAATCGCTGGTGAAACGCCCGTACCAGTATTTACCCAGATATGTATACCACTCCTAAGCCAGTAGTACATCAGTATAATGCCGAACGTTGGCTTAACTCTTGCGCCAGTAGTAGACACAGTATCACGCCAACCATTGGCTGTACTCTTATCTCGGTTGTCGATCAGCACTTGAAGTTATGATATGGCCAGAACTACGCCAATTACTGGCGAAACGCCGATGCCGGTATTTAACCAGCAATGCATATTAATCTTAAGCCAATAGTACACCAGTATGATGCCAACCGTTCTTTCAACGCTTGAGTCAGTATTTGACCGGTTACACGTATCAGTACTGCGCCAGTATTTGATCCAGTATCACGCCAACCGTAGGCGAAACTTCTGTGCATATTTGACACCAGGGGTAATGGTCAGTACTGGGCCAGTTGCAAACCAGTACGATGTCCATCGTTGGTTAAACTCTTATGTCAGTATATTTCACTACTAATAATATTATTCCTAAGCCAGTAGTACACCAGTATGATACCAACCGTTGGTTGAACGCTTGTGTCAGTATTTGAGTAGTAATCCGTATCAGTACTGCGCCAGCAGTCGACCCAGTATCACGACAACCGTTGACGGAACCCGTGTGCCGGTATTTCACAAGTGGCGACGGTCAGTACTGGGCCAGTTGTAAACCAGTATGATGCCAGCCGTTCGTTGAACTCTTGTTTCAGTACTTTACCAGAAAAAGATTTTGACAATGTAGATAGAAGTAAACTTTGGGAAGTTCTGAAAGAGTATGGAGTCAATGGATGGATCCTACAAGCTATAAAAACAATATATACAGGTAGCAAACCGAGTGTAAGAGTGAATGGGAAACTGAGTGACTGTTTCGATATTATTCAAGGAGTTAGACAAGGATGCGTTATGTCTTCATGGTTATTTAGATTATTTATGG
>NC_046659.1:65220846-65230228 GCF_010883055.1 Belonocnema kinseyi
TGAAAAAATGCATGGACATAAAAGAAGCTAGAGAAGTATGCCAGGACAGGAAAGTATGGCGGCAAACAGTTAATAAAAAGAGTGTCAGTAGAGTGAATGACGACTGAAACAAAGCCCTTGGCTATTAATGGACCCAAGTGGGAAACCTTACACAACGACTTCGTCAGGTTCTTCGCTAGGGATGATTGCTAGAGAGATTGATCAGCAACCTGGGTCGGAGCAGTGTTGCGGAACGAACGTGTTATTTACTTAAATAGCACGAGAATTCTGGATCAATCTGAAAAATTTCTATCCCTTCCACACACTACTCCTTTCCCCTGCCGAGTGAGTCACGCCTACCCCAAAAGGGAAATGGCTTAATGGTGTAATAATAATAATAATAATAATAATAATACGTATCAGTACTGCAAAAGTAGTATATCAGTATCGCGCCAACCGTTGGCGGAACTTCTGTGCCGGTATTTCACCAAAGGTGACGGTCAGTACTGGACCAGTTGTGAACCAGTATGGCGCCAACTGTTGGCGGAATCCCTGCGTCGATATTCTACCAGTCATGACAGTCAGTACTGCGCCAGTAGTAAACCACTACTATGCCGATGGTTGGCACAGTACTAACAGACAGTACTGGTATTTATTCTGAATTATAACTGACGTGGTACTGTGCCGGTCGTGAACTCTGGCTAATATCCGACTTTTTCGCCGGGGGTATTGGAGCTGGAGGTGATGGGGAACAAACCCGATTGAGTTCCGCTCCGTTTTTGTTTGATGTCATGCCTGAGCGATTATCGCATATTCCACGCAACTCCTCTTACCCCCCCCCCCCACTTGCGGTGCAACTTCAATTCTCGGAAGAACTATATCAAGGGGCCCTATATCAAAGTTCCACTGTATTTAAAAGATTTTAAGGGATTTCAACAAATTTCAATAGAACTTTCGGGAGTAAATTAAATAGAAGACAATTTTAAAGGACTTCTACGAATTTCAACGTATATTCATGAATTTCATGAGATTTTATGGGGCCTCAAAGGATTTTAAGTAGATTTTCAATAGATTTCAGCATATTTAAAAAGAGGAGTAGCCTCCAGGTATTTCAGAAAATTACAACAGAATTCAAAGGTTTTTAATATATATCAACTGATTTCAAAGCTATTAGGACATTTACAGTGTACGACAGTAACATGTTTCCAGAAAAGTTACTTTTATTGGTAACGGTAACGTTAACATATCATTTTTAATGCCTACTATTGAAAAAAATTAATTTTTGTAGAAATTCTTAAGTAGACTACAGCATAAATTTCTAAACTTATATAATAGTTTAAATAAAAAAGAGCTTATTGAAAAATTGAGTATTTTAAAATTATTTTACCTTACTGTAAATATAAGGGCAACATAATGCATAAATATTTTTTTTAATAACGGTAACGGTAATGCGTTACAAATTTTTGAGCAGTAATGGTAACTTTAACACGATACTTTCAAACAGTAAGGTGGCAAACACTGGGCATTTTAAAAGAGTTAAGGGGATATAAAGACGCCTTTTCAGATGTTACGGGATTTCAGAGGATTTAAAAGATTTCACTATTTTTAAAGACATTTTTAAAGGTAATAAAGATATAAAAGATTTTAAAGAATAGTGTATAGTTTAGAAGATTCAAATATTTAAAGAAATTTTACAATATTTAGGATTTCAATAGAAATTAAAAGAATTCCTTAAAATTATTAGGAGTTTCTATAGCTTTCAAGTGTTTTGAACAATTTGGAAAGTTGTCCAGCGATTGAAGAAGTTTTCAACATAATTTAAGGGGTTTTAACAGATATCAGTAGATGCCAACAAATTGCAAAGCTTATAGTGCATTTGAAAAATTTTCAAGGGTTTTCAAGGGGCTGTATAATATTTTGTGGGACGTTGCGGGATTTCAGAGGATTTCAAAGATTTCATCATTAAAAAGGAATTTGAAATAATATTAATCATTTAAAAACGTTTCACGGAATTTTACTCCATTTAGTAGATATCTAACCATGTCATACGATTTAACAGTCTTTACACATTTTCAACAAATTTTAAAAGATTGAAAAATGTTAAAGGTAATCTTTTAAGATTCCAAGGAATTTCAAAGGATTTCGTAGGATTTTGAAAAATTACACTTCTATGAGAGACTTATCAGAATTCTTTACGCAGTAACTAAAAAATATTGTATTTCAAAATATTATCCCTTATTAGAATACTTATTATTTGAAATGTTATCACAGGCTTAAAATGGTTATTGCCCAACATGTCGAAGGAATTTTTGGTTAGAGTTGGATTTTTATTTAATTATTTTGCACGCGGCTGTCCCGGTATATATCATTAGTCACGGACGCATTTTTATAATGCAATCAGGTGATCTGATGAGAGCATTCTGCCCCGACATATTGGACCGAGACTGGTTTTTACTCCATCATTGAAGTCACAGAAACACGAGAGCCTGCATAAAAATGCATGGACATAAAAGAAGCTAGATAAGTATGCCAGGGCAGGAAACTATGGCGGCAAATAGTTAATAAAAAGAGTGTCAGTAGAGTGAATGAAGCCTGAAACCAAAGACCTTGGCCACTAATGGACCCAAATGGGAAACCTTACATAACGACTTCGTGAGGTTATTCGCTTGGGGTGATTGCTAGAGAGATTGATCAGCAACCTAGGTCGGAGCAGTGTTGCGGAACGAACGTGTTATTTACTAAATGGCTTAATGGTGTAATAATAATAATAATAATAATTGACGGACTGGGTTGCAGTCAAGTACACGATGAGGGGACCTACAGTTTAAGGTGGGTTCCGAAACACCAGAATCTCGGTAAAGGTACATAGAAAAATTTCCAGAGGTACTGGCTCAGGGATCGAACCCTGGAATCGGTGGGGAAGGGTGTAATGTGCAGAAGGGGTTATACAATTTTTAGATTTATCTAGAATTCTCATGTTATTTACTTAAATAACACGTTCGTTCCGCAACACTGTTCCGACCGAGGTTGCTGATCAATCTTTTTAGCGATCACCCTAAGTGAAGAGCCTCACAAAGTCGTCATGTCAAGGTCTTTTGTTTAAGACGTCATTCACTCTACTGACGCTTTTTATTAACTATTTGCCGCCATACTTTTCTGTCCTGACATCACCCCCATGCATTTTTTCTTGCTTTTTCATGTTTATGTGCCTATCTAATTCCTCATCTATCTTTCCGTTTTATTTGCGTTAATTTTAAGGCTCATGCTCTTCATGCTTGCATTTAGTTTGTTCAACATTCTTTGCAAGTCTTCGATTGAATCTACCACAAAAAACTTATCATTTGCAAACGCTAACGTATTTTTACTGTTTCGAGATCCACACCTTCTTCGTCGAAAAGAGCCATTCTTAAGCACTTGTTCATGCATAATATAAATAACCATGAAGACATAACGCATCCTTGTCAACACCTTGCATAATATCGAAATAGTCACTCAATTTCTCATTTACATTACACTGTTAATCTAAATATACTTCACTTCATTCCGAAATACGGCAAGCGCCATGCAAGATATTCCGAATTTAACCGATGTTTGCGGATTTCTTCGCTTGGACATCTTGTACCAAACAGCGTGCTCGGCCACTTTTGCCAGACAAAAGATCCGCAAAGTACTTTGTTTTTATTCTTACCTTGTATTTCGTGACGTATTCACCTTCTCTTACAAATTTCAGGCACCGCAAATTACTTTACATACATTTTTATATTGCATTTGATAAATTTTCTCCATATTCGGAATTTAAAACCTTCATTTTTCAGTATTACAGAAGGCTTCATTAACTTCAGAATACTTTAAGAAAATTTTTCATTGTTCCAAGGTATCAAAAGAGAGTTCAGTGACTTCTGGAGTCTTCATTTTTTCAAGTTATGGTGAAACTCTTCTATAGTGCTAATTTTCGGGCTGACAGGGGGTGGGAACTAACTCATTATAACCCGTTCCGCTTTTGTTTGTTCACGCCTGAGTGACAACCGCAGACCCCGCGCACCCTGCACAGCTCCTGTTACACCTCCCTGCGGTGCGGCTTCAATTCTCGGAAGGGCTACAGAAGGAAGGGCTATTCAAGGGTTCCACTGTATTTTATAAGACTTCAGTAATTTTGTAGTCTTGATTGACTTCAGAATATTTCAGTAAACTTTAGTGACTTCACTTAAGCCTGAAAATAATAATTTTGACCCTGACTTGGAAAAAAACGAATATCTTCTAAACTAGAAGTAACCATAAGAGCCCTTGCCATGCGGACGTTTACACATTTCTTCAGTTACACTTCTGGAATCTTAGATGACTTCAGAATACAGTAAAACCCTTCAATAGCTCTCATTTCTATAGCACTTCCGAAAATTGACGCCGCGCCGCAGGTTGGTGTAACAGGTGTTGCGCGGGATGTGCGGGGCGTGCGGGGTCTGCGCTTGTCACTTAGGTGATCACTCAGTCTTGCACAAACAAAAGTGGAGCGGACTCTAACAGGTTTGTTCCCACCCACCGTCATCCCCAAAATCGGCGCTATAGAAGAGTTTCACTGTACTTCAGTAAACTTCAATAAACTTCAATGACTTCTGGAGTTTTAACTGACTTCAGAATGCTTCAGTAAACTTCTGTGACTTGTGACGGCTTCAGTGACTACAGGAGATTCAACCTACTTCATAATATTTTAAGTCTCTTTACGTTACTTCAAGTTACATAATAAAATTTGAGATACTTTCCGTACTACAGAGTACTTCACTATACTTGAATTTAAGAGTTGTCAGGGCCACGTCAAAATGTTATAAAATGATGAGAAAATTAAAATCTTCTACAGTTAACAGTAATTCTATTGGCAACTCTTTTTATTTGGGGATTACGTTTGGAAATTTATCTTAATAATAAGGAACGCTTCCAAAGTCTATAATGATTGACCATAAATAGTGGTCGATCGCGATTGCAATTTACTTAACGCAAGTTCAATATTTATTTGGCATGCCCACCCACATGCTGGTTGGGAGTTGGTAGTCGTGTGCAAACCGCTTAAAGCTTGAAGCCTTAAGCGGGACTTTTTGCCAAGTACACATGTGGTCGGTCAGCGGCGATTCTTCAGCGATAAACTCGCTATTACGACCGGACCTCGCGGCTTGCAACTTGAGCAAATCGCAAATGCGATGGTGCGCACATCCGCTGGAAAAAGAAGCCTGCCGGTGCACATTATTGCGATGTGCATACTATGTACCTACAATAAATGGACCAACACACAGAAATTTTATGCCATTTATCCATACAGTGTTCTTCCTCTACATTGGACCCTTAGCGATTTTATGTAGATGAAATAGGTATTTGCGTGCAAGGTATTTCAAAGTTTTATAAGTGTGGTTATAGCACAACTGCCTTAGAGAAGATAGAGCAGTCAAAATCAAAATTTTTGTTAGCCGTTTCATTTCAAAATCGTTTAATACCTTTTAGAGTCTCCTTTACAAAATAGAGCCAATAGCTCTTATAATGGATTACATTTTTTATATAAATCTATACTAACGACATTTATTGTGGGAACAGTAGGTTGCGATTCAAAACAGCAATAGAGCAGCTATCCCCCACATTCGGGTAATAAATTCAAGAAAAGGGATTGCATATATTTGTTTTTTCGAAATGTTGATTTTCATAGAAGCCGCTCGTCACTCGACACTGAGTTTCCTACAATTTAAAAAAATCGTTACATTTGGTCCGCCATATTGGATCAGCCATTTTAAATTTGGAAAATCTGACTTCAGGTTCAATATCAGTGAACCAAAAAATCTTAAGAGTAAGTAATTTTCTATGTGCTTCGAGGCATATATACTGAAGCGTCACTGAAATGTAACCCGCATAAAAACAGGGGTGAAGATTTTTTATGCTATCTCAAGAAGGGATAATCTTGAGGATAATCCGAATTTAAATTTTTAATTCAGATTATTTTTAAACAGACAAAATTAATAATTATAGCTCTAAATCACATTCAAAAAATAAATATTGAAAAATAGAATACATTCAATTTTTCGTGCTTTTTTTCATTTTCAAACATTTGTTGAGATTATTTCAATAGGAATCATTTTAGCTATTGTAAAAAAGAGTCTCTAATTGACGTCTGAATTGAAAAACACATGAAAATGACCCAACACATGTCTAAAGGATTTTCATTCTAAGCGACTAAAAAAATTGTTAACATCCTTTTTCGTTTGATTTAGTTGCAAATATCTATTAAACTACCTTCGATTGCAACAAAGAAAATATATGTTTTCAAGTCCCAATACTTTTTTTGATATTCATAGTGAAAAAAAGAGAGAATTCTCAAATTGCCTAACAAAAATATTGTTTAACGAATTTAATTTGTTTAAAGAAATAACGGTTTGTTAAATAATACAGCTGTGGCTAAATAATAAAACCTAATAAAAATGACAAATTTTAAAAATATAGAAAACGGCGTCTGTTCACAAAAAAAATGATTAATTTTACAATTTTACAAAGAACGCCTTTCAAACTTGACAAGATGAGTTAATTTATTCTCTAAAACTGTGCAATAGTGCGTGACAGTCGATATATAACAGATCCAAGATGGCGGCTGTCACGAACTACTGGGAAGTTTCAGAAAATAAATCGCTCTTAAATTGTAACGAACCGCTATCTAGGATTCTTTCAATATTTTAAATATCAGACTATTTCGCAGTTTCTAGAAATAAATTTGCTCATCTTTCGCCATTTTCATTTTTTTTTCACATTTTTAATGTCGGCACTTGCCTTGTAGCTATTAATAAGATTTTTTTATGAAATTTGAGTACCCTTTTTTTATAAACTATAAAAATACAACTTTTTCCATCTTCAACGAAAACAAAAAATGTTTTGTGGTTGTTTTGTTTTTTCACATTTTTTCCCTTGTTAATTATATTGATATATTGCCCTAGGGCATAGTTAACAACTTTCTTCAGCAATGAAAATTTTTTAATTCTTGTAGTAGGATGTTGTGTATTTTTAAAGAAGCTATTGCAAAAATAGTGCAAATTGTGAATAATTAAAACATTTTTTAAAGAAAATCTGAAATAATAAGCTCTTATAGTATCACACTGTCTCATTAGCCAAATTTTTAGTCCGATGAAATCTGATGAAACTTTAACAAATTTCACCACAATCTAACATTTACACTTTTAAAAAATTCGCTTTGTCACTTCTTTTCGGCGATTTTTTCTTTATTTAATTCGGTTTTACTAAAAACAATTATTTTCTCACTCTTCACCGAACGAGCTATACAGCTTAGAAATAAATTTAATTGTGTTTTCCATAAATATATCAAATAAAGAAACATTTGATTTAATTTTGTAGGTTTTGAGCCCACATTTTATAACTTAAATGCTTATTCTTACTTTTCGTCTGAGATATTTTAAAATGTAGAAGATTTATTTTTTTTATTGATTTCATATAACTTTCTCTCTAAACTTTATTCAATGGAATTTCATTGCGAATCAGTGACTTTTTCTCCAACATATCAATCAATGTTTCCATCAATTCTTCACTGATGCAGCAGGGCTACTAAAATTTTCAGTAAGATATTGCATTAAATCTTCATTTGCAATTTCTGCTGAGATATCAGTTAATAACGGCTGAAATTTTAGTTAATTTACACTGATTTGTATTAGTTTTTCACTGATCTGTTTCTAGATATTATCACATCATCTAAGTATCTAAAAGTATCAAAGTATCTAAAATATTTTTGTCGCTTTTCTTCAATGTCGATTGCATGAATTTGCAGTGGTCGAAGAAAAGAATATTGCCAAGTTCACGCACAAAAGTAATAATTTAGGGTCAGTTAAGGGGTGGGGGGCATGAACCCATAAATATTCATACAATTTTTAATTATAAGCGCGGATCTCCAGCATTTTCAGCCGGGAAATGCATAATAATAATACATAATATTAATACATAATAATACACAAAAAAAATAATTGTATAGAACAAATTTTTCCAGTTCAGAGTGGTTCACAAAAAAGATAATCATTTCAACTACATTAAACTCTTGCTTTCAGTCAAGTGTCAGGGGTTGCCTTCAAATGGCCGTGTACTGATTTCGGGGGGGGACAGAAAAGTAAACAGTGAGGGCCGCCTGACTCGTTTCCAATTGAAATATATATAATGTCGCATCCGCTCTCGCCCTACTCCCCTGAGAAACTGCGTGAGCCAGCAGTTCTATGAAGGCTGAGAACGGGGTGGCTGAAAGCGAGAGTTTGCTGTTTTTAAAGATTTACATGTTGAAAATTGTTGAAAAAAATAGTTTTTTCTCCAATCGACCTTAGGGTAAATAGGTTTTTTTTTTCAATCAACCAAGATTTATTATTTAACCAATAAAAACAGACACTTTCAGCAGAATTAAAATTTTCATTTGACGTGAGTAAAAGTAAATTTATTGTCAAATATTAATCAAAAGTTGAATTTTTACAAAAGGGGTAAACTTACCATTTTTCAATATTTTCATTTCATTATTTAAATTTAAATGATTACTTTTTAAACCCAAAACTTACAATCAAATGTTAATTTTTGTTTCTTCAATCTAAAATTAGAGCCCCTTTTTTTATTCTGTTACATGACAAATTTCACTTTAAAATCGACACCTTAGATTTTTTCCATATTTCTGGAGATGAATATCCCTTAAAAAGATAAAAATTGCTCGAAAATCGCTGTTTGAGGGCTCGTATTTATTTGCGACAAAGTTGAAGATGGTGTTCGTTGTTCAAAAGCGCTTAATATTTGAAAATACAGTGAAAATCTTCAATAGTCCTCCCTTCTATAGCCTTTCCGATAATTGAGGCCGCGCCGCATGTGGGCGTAACAGGTGTTGTGCGGGGTCCGGGGTATCTGCGGCTGTCACTCAGGCGAGCAGTCAGGCGTGAAAAAACAAAAGCGGAGCAGGCTATAATGAGTTAGTTGCCACCCACCGTCAGCCCCCAATTCGGGGCTACAGAAGAGTTTCAGTGTACTTCGTAATCTTTTATCCTGATTATACCATTTCAATAATAAGTTATGTGAATTAAGTTACTTACCAAAACCTAAAATATGGAAACGATCCAAATTTAGCGGTATAGAGTGATCAAATATGCAATATCAGGCTTGCTACAATATCCGAATTTCGAAATTTCTTAACTACCCCTGACTTTTTCCAGACAGTTAAAACATTTTCTTTTAGATATGTATAAAAACAACCTTACATCCAGATTTCTAGAAGATCAGTAATATTATTACACCATTAAGCCATTTACCTTTCGGGGTAGGCGTGGCTCACTCGGCAGGGGAAAGGAGTAGTGTGTGGATGGGATAGAGATTTTTCAGATTGATCCAGAATTCTCGTGCTATTTATGTA
>NC_046659.1:65230328-65245216 GCF_010883055.1 Belonocnema kinseyi
AGAATTATTCTTTCCCCATGTTCGCAGATGTTTATTGTGTCATTTAAAGTGTCCCAGAAGGCGTCTTTCACTTCTCTAGGATCACTATCAACCGGCGCGTATTCTAAACAATATTTTTGTTTCCAAATATATTTTTAACACTTTTAGTGTCTACAGTCTTACAGAATTATATAAGGGGTCGTCCACAAATTACGTAAGACATACCTAAAACACATTAATTGATAATTTAATCAATAATTTAAAATTAATATTTGTTGAGCAATTAGAAAAGCGTTTTTCAGCCAGTAAAGAAAAATAAGTGTCATCCAAAACCTTCCGTTTTCAAGCTAAAAAGATGAACTTTTGACAACAAAGTTTTTAATTTAGAACCTGAAAATATACTTTTTCTACTAAAAAAAATGAATTTTTCACTAAAATGATGAATCTTTTACAAATTAATGAATTTTACAAGATAAAAAAAAACATGCTATCCACCAAGAAAAAAAAGTGTTTTTCCAAAACCATAATTTTTTAATAAAAAATCGAAGTTAAATTTGTAGCTTAAAAAATTAACTGCGTCAATACAAAAACTAATTTTCAACTGAATAAATAAATTTTCGAACAACAGAATTCAATTTTCTTTAAAAAAAATAATTATGAACAAAATTCCTTTTTTTTTTAAATAAATTTTGAAATTTGAAAGGAATATTAAACCTAATATTAAAATTTTAAACCAAAGAAATGAATTTTCAACCAAGAAGATTCATTTTCGGCCAAAAAGATTAAGTTTTAAATCTTTAACCAAAAAGGAAAATTAGTCACAAAGAAGATTAATATTCTACCATAAAAAAAAGTTTTAACAAAATAATAAAATTTTAACCAAATAGTTGAATTATTAACTGAATCAGATAAATGTGCAATCAAGCATGGAATACTTAAATTTTCAGATAAAAAAATTAATTTACAAAAAAAAACTTCGGTGGAATAAGTAGTCAATATTTAAAAAAAGGGTTATCAACTAAAATTACGAATCGTCAACCAAAAAATGGACCTGTTCCAACGAAGTAATAAGAATTTTCATTAAAACTAGCAAAAGTAATCTGTTCTGGTAAGTTTTGGTTCTTAAAATGATTATTTAAATGTAGATAATGCTATGGAAATTTAGAAAGATGGTTATTTTTTATTTATTGTAAAAATACGATTTTTGCTGTTATTTACCAATAAAATTACCTGTGCTCATGTCAAACATAAATTGAAATATTATTTATGCTTTTTGCCTTTAGTAAATAAAATTTAACATCATAGATCTTGAATTTTTGTCGGTTTCATCATGTACATAAATGTTAAATTTCTTTTACAGTTCAGCGTTAAAAATAAAAGTTTGATATAAAAATAAAATAATTTAATATATAAATGTTACAAATATATCCAGAAAATAACGTGGTAAATGGAATCTTACAGAAAATTTGAGACAAATTTTTGGTATTTTTAAAATGTTCAAAACACATTATAAGTACGGTGTCGAAATATCACACACGCGGCGAGTCCTATTTTGTTAATGAGAAAGATAATCTGCAAATTTTAAAGAATTATAAATGAATTTTTTTAAATTATTTTATTCGTATAGAATTATAAAAATTGTCTTATATAAAGAAACTTATGTAAATCGTATAAAACGTTCTCAAAATGAACTGAGTGTCTTTCTAAAGAAAGGATAATTATTGCGCACAATGTTCTAGTATGTTAAAAATCGTAAAATTAACTACTGAAATATATTTTAATTAGGCATTGAAAAGAAATTTGAAATAAGCTCTAAATTCTTCTCTATTTTAATTAAAATTAATGTTTTCGAGAGTTTCTCGTTTAAGATGTCTAACACTCTCCTTGTTATTATTATTCTTGTTTACGACCAAATGACACATTGAAACATGAAACAGGACACAAGTAGTTGACCACGGGTTACAGATTTACGAGTTTGGGTGAAAATCACCAGGGCATTTTACGAGAGCATTTAAAATTTTTTGGTACCTCGTAAAAACTTTAAGCTTTTAATCGAGTTGAGGCAAATATTGTTTTCTCAGTCAATTAACGAAGAAATTAATTTTGAACTTTAACAGTAGGTATATCTTACATTTCGCCTTACGAATTTTCATTTTATTATCTTTAGCGATGAAACCTATTTGAATAAATTAAACAAATATAAATTAAATTCAATCACAAAATTGGAATATATATTTTTTAAATAGATAAGAAATGACATTTAATCATAAAACCTATTTAGTTTTATTATTTTATAGTGTCAAATAGAATTTCAAAACTCAAATTAGATTAAAAGAAAGAAAATTGACGTCACGACTACTGGCACGTTTCCCTAACTGAGTTTAAACAATGTTGCTGTATTTGCTGCGGCTTTTTTAACATTTTAGAAAAGAATAATATTAAAAATTATTTTCCAATAATTTTTTAATGTTTTTAGAAAGTTAGACTATACAATAACTATAAATTTAGAGTTTTTGACGACCACCATGTAAGTAAGAAATTCCTTGCTCCCTCTTTCACCGAAACGTTTGGCACGCTCCGGTCCGCATAAAATTTGAAACCTCTAATAGCTCAAAACTTTCTGGAGGGTTTTTTTAGAAAAACCGAACCTCCATATCCCCTTTCTGTCGATAAATTTCCATTCTTTACTTGTCAAAATATACTGGGCGGATACGGTAGCCATAAATTTCCAAGCTCCATTCGAAGCCTTATTAACGAACGAACGTGGTTGCAGTGCGTAATTCGAGAACGATTTTGTAACAATTTGCCAGACGATTTTGATGACTTTACCTTTTGTACTTGTAAAACATGCAGGTGACGAATCTTTCACAAATTCTATCAAACACACCGTCACCGATATGCTACCGACGTTGAGAAAGTAAAAACAGTGAATAAGCAAAAGTAAAATGAGAGTATTAGAGAGGAAAGAAAGCTTTTCTTCTTATTCGTGAAAGGATAATCGCTTGACACTTCGATGTTCCTCCAAGTGTTAAAGTGTTCCTCCAAAAAATACAGCTGCTTCGCAGACGAGCAAAAAGGTCAGAAAGACAACCTCAAGAGGCTTAGTGACGCCTTTGGACTTTCGGATTGTCTGTATTGATAGGATATCTCCCGTCTTAGTATCCAGTTCAATTCAGTCCAAAAAAAAACTGTTAAGTTTGGTGAAGGGGATGAAAATTTTGTTTTATAAATAGGCTCATTACCTACTTTTTAACTAGTGAAAGGCTGGAAACGGGAGAGCTTTTGTTATAGCTTGTTTTATTTACACATTAATTCAAGCCTCTTGTTTGGCTTAAAGCTAGAATTAAGCCCAATGTGTTTTTTAAAGCAATATCGATTTTCTCCATAGAAAACTTTTTCTTTCTCTGTAAGCAACATTTATCGGAGAAGTACAAATTGAAAACGTCCTTAGTCCATTAATTACGTAAGGCTCTTTCGAAGTGAAGGGGTTCGGAAAATCTTACGCGTCGATATTGGGAGGGGGAGGATTTTTAGTGACTTAGTCAAAATCGTAACTAATTCAAATTTATAGAGCTTGAAATTCTATTCAATCTTTTCCGTCCAAAATGAAATCCTTAGTCAATTTTACGCATTTCTTAAAAATGTTAAATTATTTTAAAAAATTTTAGAATCCTTCACATGAAATCCTTTGAAACCTCGTTATTTATTATAAAATATCTTAAAATTCCTTACAATCCTTTAAATTCTTTAAAATCCCTTAAAATCATTCAAAATTATTTAAAATCCGTGGAAATTCGTAAAATATGTTGAAAGGTTATCGAATTTCTTGAAATCATTGCAATTCCTTTTAAATTCAATGGAATATTTAAGATCATCGGTAATCTTTCCGAATCTGTTGAAATGCCTTGCAATATATTGAAATTCATTAAAATTCCTTAAAATCCTTGATATGATATTAATGATAAAAATTCTGCAAAATAGTAGCTTATGCACCAAGGGAGCAAAATGAAGTATTTGCAGCGAGTACGAATTTTGGGGGACGAGCGCATCGAGGGCCCAAAATCGTACGAGTCTGCGAATGCTTTATTGCTCCCATGGTGCATATACTATTTTTTAAAATGAAGGGTGCAAAATTCGCGTTATTGGATGCCTATAAAAAGGAAGCAAAGCACATAGCCTCACCATTACGCACCGCTCCGTCTCGGTCTCTCATAATGTACTTCTTGTATGGATCAGCTGACTTTCTCTCCCTATTATAAAGAGGGAGAGAAAGACTGGTTTTGCTCCCGCTTAGATAGGCATCCAGAATGCGCATTTTGTGCCCTAAGTGTTAAAAATTTGTTAAAATTTTTTTATAATTTTCTCAGTTTCTATTGAGTGTATGCTAACTCCGAACCGCCTTATGAGATGTGGAATAGCAATTCTAAGCTCGTTCAATTTTTTGAAATCCTTCAAAATCCGTGGACATAATTTTGAATTTTTTGAAATCTCTTAGAATTCTTTGAAATTCCATTAAACCATAGGGAATACCTTTATATATCTTACAATCCGTTAAAATGCCTGAAAATCCTTTAAAATTATTGCAAATATTTTGAAATAATCTTCTTAAATCTATGGTACTCTTACGAAGTCTATTTAAATCCCTTTAAATTCTGCATGTCCAATTAAAATTCCCTGTTACCTTTCAAAACTCATGAACATACTTCGGTATCATATGAATTTCTTTGATATCCCGTGATTTATTTTGAAATATATCGAAATCTCTTTAAATCCATTACAATCTTTTAAAATTCCTTGATAATACCTTAAAATCCCTTCAAATCTCGCTTACGGTGAAAATAATTGACATATTTTTGACATATAGAGTAGAAAATATAAAATCGCAAGTAAAAGAGAGGGGGTCATAAATCTTAGGAATCCTTATAATAAAGGGGGAGGGTTCTAAAATTTAAAAAAAATCATCTCGTAATTAATGGAAGTTCCATTATTACCTTAATTCTGAAAAATATAATTGAATTTGAGACCACAAATTCTGGTGCACCATTTTAGCAATATTATGCAAGATCATATTCTTTCCATATTATTTTTGCGTAATTAAGAAGATGATTTATGATTAAATTTTGTAAGAAATTTGTTCACAGAAATCTTTTTTCGAAGTAAGGGTTTCGGTTTTATCGAGAAGGCCCGAGGCCGGATAGTCTTGCTTAAGCTGTCACATAATTTGATGAGCGAGAGAAAGGATCCAAGTGCCGGTGTATTACAGAGTATCTTTGGACTTAAATCTTGATGAGTTTGGAATCCCATCTAAAGTTTCTCTCTGGCCCGGCTGCTTTGGCTCAAAATCCTTTTGATTTTTTTGGTGTTCGGTTCGTTTGACACTTGATAGTGCCGGCGTGTGAGCACGTGTACGAACATGTGTATATTTATATGTTCGCAAGAATTTTATAGTTTATATATCAGATAAAATTAGATGCAATTATATATGGCCACAAACGTGAATTTAAATGTCAAGAAACTAATCATTTTTGTTTTCGCCTTACTTTTCTCTGTCAAGATATATTAGAACATTAATATAAATTAAGAATTTACCAAAATTACGAACAAATGAAAGATAGGTAACCATTTTTTACGATGAAAATTGTCTAGTCTTTATAGAATTACTGTTTTGTTCAATTGAAAATTGAGTAATTTCATATAAGAAGTTTTCAAAATTGAGAAATTTTAAATATTAGGCCATATAAATTTAAAAAACTAAAATTAAAAGCCTTTGATAGTAAAAGGTATTATAGAGAGAATGATTAATATTACATTACAAATAAAGCTGAGACGTTTTAAAAAATAAACCAGTTTTAAACTAAAATACATTTTTGCATTTGTGAAATGCCGAATTCAAAGTATCAATTTTTTCTGATTTGAATCTCTATATTAGTGAGGAAAAGAGTAACCTGAAGTTTCATTCACTGAAATTTTATTTGAAAAAGGTGAAAAAATCAAGTATTTAATGCTCGCCGTTTCTCAGTGCTGCGTAGATTAATAGTAGCGATAATGGACAAAAGTAGATAAAATTCTACGGCAAATCAGAAAAAAAGAGAATACTCTATTTTCAATGGTTTCTAAATTATAGCGTTTCAAAGGAAATCTATTCTTTTGACATATTTAGCTAAAAAAACGCATTCTAAAAAAGTATAAGGTTCTATCCTAATTAGACCGCAACAAACCTGCTCAAAGTGGACTATTTTTTCACTGGTTTTAGCACGGATGTTTGGGGTGAAATTTGTTGAAGGTAGATTAAGCCAAAAAATGTTATATTTTTGGTTGAAAATTTATTTCTTTGGTTAAGAATTATTTCTTTATATTAAAAATCAATTGTTTTAACTAGAAATGTATCTATTCCTTTTTTTCAAAAATCTATCTTTTTTATGAAATTTAGTGATCTTGGTTGCGATATTAATTATTTTATGACTTTTCAAACATTTTATTCTTTTTTCATTTTTTCACAAAAGCATTAATGATATAGTTTTTTTAAATAGCTTGTCTGTGAAGAATTACACGTATATTGTTTGAGATTTTTTAATTCGTGACCTAATAAGGTCAGAATATTCCCTTTTTTTACGCATAATTTAATTTCATTTAATTATTGCTAGTGATTCTTCAAAGATAAGCTATTTTCAAAGAACTTCAACAAGAATTTTTTCGAAAATCAATAAAACAGAAACGACTAGAATCTTCGGAGAGTCATAAAATTAATCCTTAAAATTTGACCAATTTAATTATTTCAATAAAAAAATTGTTTCAAAAGTTTAAAGTGAGAGGAAGAAGTAAGAATGGAGTAATTTTCAACTTAAATTTTGTAATTTAAACTATTTCAATTTTAAAGCGAAATAGAACAATCACTCGCTTTCCAGCTTACAAAGGATTTTGGTTCTCTTTTTAATATTGACTTTGGGTTACGCGCACCGTATTTCGGTAGACCTATAGGCCCGCACCTTTTAAATAAAAAAGTCTATTTAATTAATTTAATTACTGGCTATAGGTATGTATACCAAATTTATTTAAGGAGAACTAAAGTGAACGAGATTCTCCTCCGCTGCGTTCTTCATCTTCCATTTCTTCCCCATTTGATGATTCTTCTTGCAGCAGCGCTATCCTCAGATACGATCTTTTCCGTTTGATAAATCACTGCCGGAAATTCCGGCAAAAAGCGCATTACTCGTTCGCGCTCTATATGCTTAATTGGCGAACACCCGTTAGAAATTAAGAATTTTTTACGAAGAGTTTCCAGTTTTGTTATAAATACTCAAGTACGAAAAACTTCTATTTGCATCGATATCGACCCTAAGGGTTCATTCAAAGTTCATTAAAATCATCGGCAATTTTCATTTGGTACATATTTTTGGACTCTCAATGTTAAAATTTTGATAATATTTTTGAAGTTTATATAAAACGTAAATTAAGTACTTGGGTTCCCTTCCGAATTTCATACTACTATTTTTGTTCTAATATTATTGCATACGAAAATTAGTAAATTGAATGTAAGGAACTGACATTTGAGGAACAAACATTCAAATCATTTTGCATTTCTTAACTTTAAAATATTAAACTACATTTATGTATTTTTCGAAATTAACGGACGTGGAAAACCATCTTAACTTGCAAATCATTTCTGTTGGTCTTGGATGCATGACCCAACCTGATGCAACTAACACGCTAAGAGTGTGGCGCCTTCTAGCTGTTTGTCATTTTTGTCTCAACACATCCTCTTTTTCAACACCCCGCGGTTTCTCTCATCATATTACTGTGGAGGCCACCAGTTCAGTCAATACTGTAAAGCGGGGGGTCTTACATTGGGAGTTCAGTGTATATTGTATATATATATATATATATATATATATATATATTGATTCTAATACTGAACTGATTTTCAATTTACCTTTAACTTATTCTACTTTGTGCAAACAAATATTATGTATACAAACAAAACCAGTGATTAATGTTTCTGTTATAACTTCTTTTTTCGTTTTAAATGAAAGTAATTTTTTAAAATTAATTTTTCAAATCTTGCTCGAGGTCTTGCTCTACAAACTCAAATTTGATTATTAAAAAAGTAGTTTGAATTTTCTTTTTGCTTTATTCAGGAATGCTTTGATGCCAAGATTTCATTTCTGCGGCACTTGCGTTGGAAACAATTTATTTACGCGAATACATTTTGCCCTTGACGGCGCGCGACTCAAGCGCGTGCTACGCTGAGGACGAAAGACAGAGCTCTCTTTGTACCGCCTATTTATTTATCTGTCAACAATTACGATGGGACGTGGCCTACGAGAAATCACTCGAAAGTCCGGAAAAAGTCGCTGCACGTGATGTCTAAATAATTAATTCCAATTATATAAGCTAGCCGAGGGAACGCCACATTCTAAATAGAGATTAAACATTCCGTACTCCCGAAAGAAAATAACTTGAAAGTCATTATAAATCATTGTTGAAAAGAGCGATTAATAATTTTATAATCAAATTGCAAAAAAAAAATTCAGACTTACATGAAACCTTATTCAGGGTGGTCGTTTTAATTGTGGAAAAGAATTGCGTGTTCTTGCCCTGTTCGCAAACATTTTTTTTAACGTCATTTGGAGTAATCAAAACTAAACTGAAAATGAAAATACTCAAAGTAGGAACTATTTTGAATTATAAGTTTTCAATACTGAAGTTTAAAGTTTTTTAGATAAAACGCGTAAGACACGTTTAGAAGTAAAATGGAAGCTTATTACAATTTTAATTTAGAAAATGTTTAATAAAATATTTCCGTTAAGCTGCAATTTGAAAATTTTAAACTTTTATAATTTAAACAGTCCAAAGTTTTCTGATTGCAAAATATAAATCTACAGTATCATTTTCAATTCTGTAAATTGAAGAATAAATTAATAAATTTGTAAATTTTAAAAATTATATATATTTAAGTCAATTTAAGTTAGAAACATAGAAAATTGAAAGTTTAATTTTTTTTTAATTAACACTTTTTAAATAAGAAAGATTATTTTAATTTTAAGTCGTGTAATATTTGAAGTTGTTCAATTGTTCTGTATGCATAAAAAATCAATGCTTTCTTTTACAGATTAAAATTTTTTAAACCTAACAATTAAAATTGTAACGTATAATGTTTAAGTTAAGTTAAGATTTGAATGCTTAATTTATAATTGCTCAATTTAAATGGGCAGTCAAATAAATGCTAAATATTAAATAATTCTTTTTTTTATTAAAAAATTGCAAATTGAATGGGGGAAAGATCGAATATTTTAGACTGAAACGATATTTGAATTATATTTGAGAGTTTATAAAAGTGTTTAATTCTAAATCTATCATTTGAAATGATTCTAAAATCGAAAATAGTTTGGAAAAATTAAGTTGTTAGAAATTTGAATTGTCTTGTAAAATTAATTATTGTACAATTTTAATAACTCTAACCACGGTTTATTTTTAAAATTTATTATTTATTCTACATTGGCAGTTGATTTAATTGGACCTTTTTATAAAAGACATTCAATTTCAAACGCGTTTAACTAAAAAAGGATGCTTAAAAATGAATACCTAAAAAGGACCATTTTTAAAGTAAAATATTTTAAAATTATGCAATATGAAGTGAATGACATCATAATTTAAAAAGTTAACAACTGAACTTAATTTAAAAAAATTGAAATCGAACTCTTTTTAAATTGCATTATACCATGTGATATTTTAAGTGATTGGATAGATTTTTCTTCTAAAAATTTGTCTATTCTCTTTAAAAATATAAACTCATTGTCATTTCCCGGTTGCTCAGTCCAGGGGCCACCCTCTCATTTTTTATTCTTTGTGTATTTTTAACATTTGAATTGTTAAGTTTGACTCTATACTATATGAAAATAAAAAATAGGTTGTTTAGTGAGAATTAGATTGCAAAATTTTCTCATTTTCTTATTTTAGAACCTAGTCAAAAGATGGACAATTTTCTTACATTTAAAATCTGAAAGGGTAAAAGGTTCAGCATTTTTATTGGACCTTTAAAATTACAACTTCATATTTTAAAAAACGACCAAAATTTATTGTAGGAAATTGATTTTGAATCATATAATTTATACACTTCCAATTTGAAATTATTATATATCAAATTGTTAACCTGCAAGCGTTCCGATTAGAAGTTAATAAATTTGAAAGAATTTTGAATTAAAAGCTTTAAACTTTGGTGTCCTTATTGCGAATTATTATTAATTATACGACTTATATTTTAAATCGAAAAGTATGAAATTATATTTGAAAGAAGTATGGAACAAGGAAAATGGAAAGAGGGGGAAAAGCGGAAAAATATTGTTAAAAATATTCATCTATCTGATATCGTGATTCAAAAATATATCGAGTATTGAGTTAACGATAATTAAAATAATTTTTGTTTGTCATTTTCATAAATTCATAATCATCTTTATTATGTCAACATATAGTCATCGAGTCTTTCACACACATGATACCTGCTTGATTTTTTTTATCAGTGACCATTCCTGGCGTCTACTTAGGTTTTCTTTTTTTTATTTCAGCTTCACTGTTGAATTCCGAACAAAATCAGCTTTCACAATGATCTCAGAATCAAATACATCTGTCAAATCATTGTGAAAACCAGTTTCGTCTAATTAAGATGATCCCAGAGTTGATATACGATCTTCTTGCACCACGAATTCTGTAAAAGAAAAAGAAATCAAATGTAATACTATATTTCATTGTACAATACAAATTATTATTATTATAAAAATACATCCGTCTCTATAAAAAGTATTTACTTCTATGGACTTTTTCTTATGCATACAGGAAAAACTAAGATTTCAATTTTTTGTATGCAATTTTCTTACTAACTCATTTTGAACTTCGACTACATATTATTCACCAGCATCCGCTCTCATTATCAATGTCAAAAGTGAAAAACAATTGACTTGCTTTCAATTATCGTATCGTTCAAAATTGTGGTTTAATTTGGTTTTAGTACGTTTGTCACGGTTTTTTTAATAAAAAAAAAAACACTTTTTCTGTATACTGACTCTGATATTTGTCAAAGGTCAATGAGCACTCACTAGCTAAAGGTTAATGAACACTCACTAGTTTACATGAAAGATCACTGAACTACAGACGATTGCAAATTAAATTTCGTTAACAGAGATTCGTCAATCACGATATAATGTTATGAAGACGCATACAGAATCAAGAAGAGAACGAAGATTATCACAGAGGGTACCCAATGATACTTATGCCTCGTAGAGTAAATATTATTGGAAGCATTTGAATCCGAATTATTGAACGATGATTTCCCGCATTTTCTTTTTATTTTCTTACATATAAGAAATATACTTTCATAAATTTTCCTGACAATTTTAAGTACGCACTTGAATTTCTACGAGTTAATTTTTTTTTACAAAGTCAAGTATCCTATTTCAGGATGAAATCGATATGCACTTTTAGGGACAAAAATTTCACTGAACCTTCTCATTTTCGTTCTCGAGAAAAGGAAATTTTACTCTATGCTAAGAATAAGTTGTTTCGTTTCCATGAAAACTCTGATAAGCGAAGTTTACGAGCCAAGTGATTTTTTCCACATGAAAATTGAGAAACCATACAAGATCTGAGAATTTAGGTAAAAAAAAGTACACTTTTTTATGGTGTTGATTTTTATAATACTTAGACAAAGTGCTCAAAAATTAATATTATGGAATAAATTGTTACTTTGGAAATAAATTACAATTCTTTCATAATATGACTATGTGTCATAAATCTTATCCTGTGATCGAAGATCTTGTAAAGAATGTAAAAGTTTACATATCACAAAGAGCACGAGGATACCCAGGAATGTGAGGCACGATGATTAGAGATATTTAAACCATCTTCGACCGCTAATCGATATCCATTTACAAGAAACTAATTTTGAATTGAGAACGATTATGAAAAACAAAGTTTCTTAACATTCTATACCTGTACACAGAAAAAAACTATAATCTTTTTTACTGAAAACCTGGTCGAAAAACCTAAAAAAACTTAAAGTCTATAACATTAAAGAGAAATATATTTTTTTAGAATATAAATTAATGGTAAAATGGAGTGTCAATATAGCAATTACTAATATCTTCTGTATAAACAATGACTGTGAGAAAATATATATCCGACACTATTATAAGCAAAAAAACTATAAACCTCGAAGTCATCTTATCCATGGTCACCTCCTACTTATTCGTAACACACCGATCTCTTTTTTTTGGATAAATTTATAAGAACAAATTACATGTTTCTGAAAATTTCTTCTTTTATTACTCGAAGAAAATTCTCGACAGAAATGAACTTCTGGTTTTCTATCTTAAGAAATTACAATTTTTCCTTAATAATATCCTTCATTATTCCCGGCATGAATATGGTCATAATTCCCAAAAAGGTTTTTGATAAAAGTTAAAATCGTGAATAAATTAGGAGGATTACTTTTGAATTTTCTGAAGCCATTTCTTTATTTTTCATTTTACAACCTTCAATTATCAAAAAACAATTATTATTCAGTATTTTATAAGTTTAACATGTAAAAGAGAGTTATTGAAAAATTTTTATTATTCTTATGAAAAAAGATTTTTTACATCTGTCGTAGTTTTAACGAAGTTCTAAATAAGTGAAAAAGTTACTTTATGTCCGAATCATGTTCCGAAACATGATTTTACGTTTAAAAGAAAATTTCAGGTCGAAATTTACTAACTTCTTTGAAGTCTGAAGAATTCTTAACGTTAATCCTCAACGCCTTCAGGTGATATTATCAAGAAATATCCCTAGTGAGTATAGTACACTCACCAGTCGTGTTGAGGGTTAAAAATGAGAAAATTGAATATTTGTATCATTAAAAGAATTTTAAATTTCAAACATCCTAGCATCCAACAATGCAGTGTGTAAAAAAATATTTTTTTGTAATTTAATGTTTTTTCAGTTCAATATAAAAGGATCCAGAAATATCGAAGGGAAAATTATCATTGATGTTTTCACTGATGTGCACTACTTCTTACCTTTTACTTGATAACAAAAATTCGAAAATTAATTACACAACTAATAATTATGGTCATTATTTTTCCTATTTTTTCGCACGTCAACTCCATTTTTGCCTAACAGCTGAGTGGTTCACGGGACTCAACATCCTGAAAAAAGGAGTATTAAAACTACCACGCAGAAGCCGTGTTCACACTTCACCTACGACCGTAAACAATAATAAGGTAGCTGGGTGGTCAAAAGTCGTCCGTAACGATTCAATAATCTTCGACCTTTAATTTCAAATATTCCCTCCAGTAGAATAGAAATAAATTTATTACTCGCCCTTTTTTGATTGAAAAACATTGAAGAAAGTAGAAATAGCAATTACAATCGAATTTGTGCGCTTTTATGGGGTATTATAAATTAAAATTGGTCATTAACGATCTCGAGGGTCTTAATATTATTTTGCACGTGCGTTATCTAAAAGAGATATTGCCATACTGGCGGTTGAATGGGACTCCGATAAAGATATGACATGACTTATGACCCCATGAAGATTCACTAGAAGCACCATTTCCTTCCATAAAATCAAAAGAGCGAGATTCGCTCTCAATCAGGGTATCCCAGGAAATCCGTTCGTGATCATCTGCCCCTAAATGACACTTACTGTTTATCTTTATTGGATTCTTTGATTCGTTCTTATCAATATCATTAACTCACCGTTGACTCTCATTAAGTCTCTTTCCCAGAATTCAGACTTAATTTATCCAATTAACGAGAACCCCCCCCCCCCCTCCCTAAATGTAATGAGAAATTTTTTCAAACATTATAACTCAAGTCATCTTCAATCCATTCAGAGTCTAATGATTAATCATTATTAAATCTTTGACTTCATTCATTCACAATAATAAGATCCAAAAATAAAACCAATTCAAAAAAGATAAATCAAACGTTTGAGAAAATGTTTAATATAAAAATTTAAAGAACTCTGTAATTTCTGTTACATCAACCAAACATCAGTACCGACTGTGGAAATCATGAAGACGCCGGGTGGTAAGGTAGAAAATCAAGAATATTATCTACCAGCGATAAGTACTTTCTGCCTTACCAAACAGTTGAAGTGACTTATCAGTAGAGCAACGTAAAATTTCTACATTACCGACACATTGAAATTATCATTGTACAGTAGATTCCTGTAAATTTTTATATATTCACCCTAAACATTTCATTATGCTTAGAGTTTTCTTCTCTTGAAAATGAAAGATGTTTCAAAAGACAAATCAAAATTCATCAATAATTAATTTAAAAAATAGAAGGTTTCTTTTTAGACTGGGCGCCATTATGTACGAAATATAAAAAAATAATATATTAATGAAGTAAGGATTTTTTTCTAAAATCTGAAAGTTTTCCGTTCGCTTATTCCGTTGATGGGACATTCTTGAGACATGAGTGTTATTCATATATGATGCTCGATTACATAAACCTTATTTTCTGTACATATATAGCGATCGCATCAAACACTGACTACGAAGCAATATGAAATCAAGCGAGAAGTCGAACGGTGTAATTGTGGTGAGGATTGAGTAATTAAGGCGAAAATAGAACAACGTAAATTGAATTTCATTGCTAGAAACGAGAGTGGAATTTCCGAATCAAATGCTACTTGCATGTCAATAGGATGTGCGTCATTTTTTGGCTTTCAAGATACCGAATAGAGAAAACTGTAGGAAAATTTAGAAAAGAATATTCAAAGAAAGATATTCATTGGCTCTCAGTCAAAGAAAATTTTCTTTGATTCAAAAGAATTTCTTTGCTTCAAAGAAATTTTTTATTGTTCCAATAAAAATGTTGTATTTTATTTAGAATTATATTCTTCATTTTGAAGTTGTTTCTGGTTAAAT
>NC_046659.1:65245316-65272957 GCF_010883055.1 Belonocnema kinseyi
CTCTTCTTTATTTTAAAATAAAAATGTTCATGAGTAGATACTTCTTTTCGCTTAGAGAGACATAAAATCTTATCCGCGCAATTCAATGAGTACCGTGGGAGTGCCGAATTTGCAGTTTCCCCTAATCAATTCAATACACAGAGAGAAACTTTTGTCTACCGAAAATAATCAATATGATTTTTCTTACAGGAATTGTAGATCAGAGTCAAATATTTGTTTATTAACTGTTTTAAAATTAATTAGGGGTCCAGAACATTTTTTCAAGCACCTGTTACTTTCTAATAAAAAAATTATCGAAGAAAGTGCTTACATGAGAAATATATTAAACTAAATTTTTTTAATTTTAGTATCCGTTTTTCTTTTGTCTAATTATTTCTATCAATTTTAACTAATTTAGATAGAAAAGAAAGTTTGGTAGAAGAAGCTTAAGATAAATAATGGAGCTGTTACGAGATAATGTCAGAATTGTGTAAAAATTCGATAAGGCGATTAATTTAGTTATTTTTAGAATAAAAAAATTCACCTTCATGCAATTCACAAGTCATATCTTTAAAGCTTCTTTATTCGTCTTCAACTTTTTTTAGTCAAGTTTGTTTTTACCCGATATAGTTAAACATTTATGGAAATAATTTAAAAAAAATTTATTTTTGGATCCTTCCTTAATTCAGAGAATTGGTTGATTTGAGAATATCTTGATAGTATTAAAACTCGAAGTATGAAAATATCAAGATATTAAGCTTTAGTATCTGAATCACTGTTCTGTAAATCTAGATATTGAGGCTGAATTCAGAGAACTTTTTTCTTTTGTCCAATTATTTCTATAAAACTGAACTAATTTGACTAGAAAAAATTAGGAGAAGATGAAGAATAATAATAGGTAGAACTTCGATAAGTTGATCAATTTATTTATTTTTAGACTAAAACTGTACTTTTAGACAATTATAATACACGTCTTTACAGCTATGTCTTTAATTGAGAGACAAAATTTTGGCTCCAACAATCAGTTTTCAGAGTACTCGAAATTCGAATTTGTAGGTTCTTTGCATTATTTAAAAAAAAGGAGACTTGAGACTTATTAAACTTAATTTGTGGTACTTTTATTATTTTGTACTATTAGTTTTATAAACCTGAACTAATGTGACTGAAAAAAATGTTTTAAGTGATTTCGTGATTTTCGGAATAAAACTTCACCTTGACACAAGTCGAAAAATACAATTTCAAAGCTGCATTATTTACATTATATTCCAAATGTAATTATATGCATGCATACAATTATAATTATACTGTATTATATTTTTTTTATCCACGTCCTTTTCCAACAGAACTGAGTTAAATTTATAGAAATAATTGAAAAAGCCCCATTTTCTTTGGGCCCCTCTTTAATTCAGAGACCATTTTTTGTTTTTGGTTCCTAAAATTAGATTTCGGAGTAGAGGGACTTTCTAAAATAAAATCTAAAGTCCGAAAGAGATATACAAATGAGTCCGTGGCGCATGACTGGCGGAAGAGATTCGTGGGCCCGACGCTATCTTTCACAACGTAGTAAGGGAAGAGAGGCGTAAGAACCATTCAGACCACTGCCAAGCCATTGATAGAGGCGACGAAGCGAGGTCAGCTATTTGTACGCGTGACAGACCCTTCCAGAGAATTTCACGTGGATGCGGGCACGCACACGAGCGAATACGTCTGTGAATTTCTCATGAAATATAAATTTCCAGTCGGAACCATAAAAAGAAACTGATACTTATGATCTCTTCACATTTTGCATAAAATTAAATAAAAAATGAAGCTCCTAGTCTGAGGGACGAATTGATCAGTGTTAAGTCTCCCTCCCTTTAAGGTTTGTCATTTTTATCGAGACAAAGATTACTCAGTAAATGTGAGGAGTTGAGCGCAAAAGCAGGTTCAAAAAATCGCCTGCAAAAATACATTTCTGGAACATTGTATATATATATAGGGTTACTATTTCAATTTTAGGTAAAAAAACTTGTTTAAGAAGGGAATTTTTGATTTAGTAGGTATTGCTTTTTAGCATATTCAGCATATTTTCAAACAATTTTTTCCTATGTTTTTCTATTGGCAAATAGATTTGCAGTTCTTGATCTTGTCTATTTAATTCTAGCGCATATTCGCTATGAAAAAAGACTGAATTTGTTCAAGTATTTTTTTAACAAACTAGAAAGGAATAATGTTAAAAAGACGAAAATGAAAAATTGAAAAACGTCTTTCGGTTCTCTTCTTGTTACCTTAGACTTAAATACATTTTTTTCCAGCGTTTGTTTAACAGCAGAATATTTTCTTATTAATATATTATTATTTGGTTGTAATGGTTTTGATTGTTAACTGTAAAATTTTTTAATCATTCGTATATAGTTTCTCGATTGAATCTCTTCGTTGACATTCTTCATATTAATTTGAGAAATGAACTGTTTCGAAAACACTTGAAATAGGTATCATAAAATAAAATCTTGTTGAAAGCGTCTTATTTTTGAACGTCTTAAACTTCCCTTTGTGATGATTCTTCATAAATTAATCAAAATTTTGTGAAAAAAAGTAAAAGGGTGAAAATTCTCGATTTTATATATTTTAAGGTATGTATCAGGGCGAAAAGATGACGAAAATAAAATAGGTAAAAAAGGGACGAACTGTGAACCCTTGTCCTTTAATTTAAAAATATTTTCTTATATTCTAAGAAAATATTGTCTTGATGCATACAAAAAAGTAGAGGCACCTTTCCAAGAGGGTTGGTCGGCCGCAAATCGTAATTTTGAAAAATTGCTTTCAAACCTACAAGGACCCTCAAGCTACTCTATTTTTATAATAGAAGATTCGAAATGAGTTAAAAATGTAATTGGAGTATAAAAATTGAAGAAGTTTCATGCAGATTTGACGCGCTTTCCTGAAGAACGTAAAAGGTGCAATATTTAAACATTTTATTCGACTGCCTTTTTCAAAGCTGTCCAAAATTTTTATGTTTTACACATACTTTCCCCTGAAGGTAAAAGCTAGTGCTTTCTCAGTAGACGATCAATACTTCGCATAGAACAAATTGCAAAGGGATATGCACCATATTTTGTATTTAAAAAAACTACTAAATCTTTCTCCTCTAAAAAAATTCCTTTTATTTAACGTTATAAAACATATTTCGAACGATATTTTGGTCTATAAACAGTTGAGAAATACAAACTTTGGTTGAAAAAACATAGGGAAAACTCGAATAGTAATTAGAATTTTGAAGTATTTACATTAATCTTAGAAAACGTCATTATTATTCAAGAATGAAATTTCATGATTCAAGTTTGGAGAGGACATATATAAAACTTAACTAAAGCTTACTACTGGGATTTCAAAGGGAGACATTAACATATACAATAATTATAGATCACATTTTTTTTAAACATTAAACCCCATTACATCCAAATATGAGGGAAGTGTTGGAATTACAGAGGAATTCGTGTATGAGCTGTCTAGAGCTATTAAATTCACTTCCTGCGGATATTTTGTCTGCACTTTCTTGCTTCTGACCGACATGTTTCCGGGAATCGTCTCCGATGGCAGTTTGATATTGCAAAGAACGCCTTGACAAGGCTGTCACTATCCTCTGGAATCTGCGGCTCTCTGGATAATAGAGAGAACGAGTGAGAGAAGTGAGAACCAAGAGAGAAAGACTGACGAAGGTTAGTGAACTGAACCTTCTCGCCGCATGGGCATTGCTCGCATTATCAGTCAGTAACATTGCTGGAATTGCAGCAGCATACTGTCACGTAACCGAGCATTAATGTTGTTTTCATGTTACTTCCTTAATCAACACATTCAAACCAGCTGATCAGCTGCTCCTGATTTTAAATTGAGGAACGATACAAATTTATCTTATCTAATACACATTCCACCAAGTTCGTTTGAATATACTAATTCAGATGTCACCAAGTTGGCATCAATATTTTTAAATGCTGGCATACAATTTCTATGATCTTTAAAGGATGCTACACATTACATATATTTAGACGAGGAGAATTTCCAATCAAGAATTGATCTACTATCGGCAGAGGATTTTAATTTATCGCTTCACCATCTGCCACGTGTAAAGAACCCGTATACAAAAGCGAATCAAGAACTGCATTAACTGAATGACATGAATATTTTACGTACCGTCTGATATCTGCAAAGCGCAATGTGCATTTGTGCAATGTGACATCTGCAGATGATTTTAGTCTTGCAGCGTGACGTAGTCAACGTTCTTCCTCTATTCTTGGACCGTTTAATTGTTCTAATTACGAGGATTGCAACACCAGAATAACCCAACGAGGTTATATTCGTCTGCAGTAAGTGCGTTCCTTTCCTTCATTTATGTGCTATTTTTACTTAAGTAGCACCCGCTCATTGTAGTGGGTGACGCAGCCATAAAGCATCCCTCCAATGTGGAAGGTTTGTGGACAAAATTATGCGAGTTACTCAGCATCAGAGTATTTCTAACATTCTAAACATAGCCTGTCTACCTTTAGTAGGGTTCGTGTGTGCTCGCCTGCAATATCACGTACGTTTTAGCAAATCGAAATTTTACTTTCTAAATAGCAAATGAAACATATCCACAATCGTCTTTATTTCAGACCCGAGGAGGCATTATCTAAACCCGAAGAAGCTAGTTCTGTCACTGATCGAACCAGATGATTCATTGCTTAACAAGTTTTTGGTCCCTCCCTTTATATCGCGACCCCCTGGGACATGGTGTCACGTGCTCGTCGACACTTAAGAAAACATAACTAAAGCCATAACCATATCCTATCGAGCAAAAGCTTCTTCAATTACGAAAAAGGACCATGCTTCTTACTAGAATTACAGATGATAAGATCAAGATCAGATAGTAATCTCCAAGGAACTGGTTGAAGATCCTGCTTCGCAGGATGAAGACTCCTGGGTTTCAGAAAAAGAATATAATCATTAGAAAGATGACTCTAGATTCAAGTACTACCTATGATCTCAATCTCGACATGCTTTCAATAAGAGCAATCGGATTTGTTTGACTATTAAGTAGTCTTATCACTTTCGGAAGCTGAATTGGTCTCTATGGTCTTTAAACGGAAGACTTGAAGGACGATTCTAGAGTCGTAAAGTTGCAAGCAATCCTCGAGATTCTTGGAGGACTGAGCTGGTTGACGATTAAGTAAGCAAGCAAGTAGAAGAAGGCGAGCAACAGAGAAAGAGAGAGAGGATGCCTCGAAGAGGATGACCACCTATACAAGGACCTACGGGACCAGTGGGAATGGAATGCAGGTTCGAGTCCAGTCCCTGCACTCACCTCCTCGCTGCTCAACCAACCTCTTCGGCATTTCTCAGCGTTGCTCACCGAATCACCATCATGTTCTTTCCACTGGCTCACCATCTCGCTTACACTACCCCACCGCTGCCCCAGTCATCACGCAGGTTTATCACAGATTACTACCTGTGGCATACCCTTGTTGTCGTCTTGCCATGGTCCAGTCCTCTCCGACACCACTAAGGGCTTCCAGTTTCTGCAGCCACTTGATGTGCTCTGATAAACTACGAGTTTACTTCGATCCAGATTCCACCAAGACAAAGAGTCACCAAGAGTATCCAATTAATGTCAACAATCTCTATTTGAACTCCCTTTAGTATTCGAATCACCGATCCTTGTGATATATACTTGGCATTCAGATTTTCTTCAAAATTTTGAGAAATGATGTTATCGGAATCTTTCATGATCATACAAGATACAATAAATTATGAAGATATCTAACAACACGAAATTGGGACTTAAGGATGATTTTACAGAAGTGAGAAAGGTTTTATGTATTCCATCAAACTTTGAATGATATATTTTATAAACTCAGATCTTTTACCCAAAATGAAAATTCAGGGAAGAAATGAGGAGACGATCATCATGATTCTGGTAGAGAGTTTTGTGCATGAGGTTTTGATATCATTCATTATCATACCATGTCTCTAGAAGTACTGTATTTTTAAGGTGATCTAAAGATTAGGTTTAACAGAATTAGCAATATCTTTTAATGGAGCTTGTATAAATCCTTCCAATCATATCTTCTTAACACCCACACTTTCTTTAATAAGTCGGGAAAGGATGAAAAAGTATTTACTATTCAGAGAAAAACAAATGTAGGACGTCTTCGAACCATTCAAGAATAATCTCTCGATGCCTCAAGACTTGGTCTTTCACCCATCAGAGATGAAGATTATAATTTTATAGGTGCATTGTAATGTACTCCATCTCAATGTGGGTACAGGGACTTTGTGGGCACAGGTTTCACAGAAGTGGCAATAAAGGATCCATTGGAGTCCATATAAAGGGCCTGCGATTGGAATGTGGCAAACACGCGGCCCTGCTTGCCGTGGGAGACAGTCCAAGCTTGGCCCGACCTACTTGCATTTGTGTGTTCCTCTATCGCTATTTAGTATGTCTATATGTTAACGCAGCAATGTTTCTCAGAACATGTGTACTTACAAGTGGAATTTATTTTTATGACAGATGATAACCATTTGTTAAAATGTAATTCCTACACTAGACTGAGAATACCAGTTGCAAAATAGGAAAGATCTGAAATGGATCAAGTCTTGCAGAAGTCATGTAAAGAGTGAAGACGCATTTTCAGTGTTTTAAGAATTCGATTCGAAGCTGATTGTTTCAAGGTAAACTAACCATGGCGACATTATAATATGATAATTTATAGATAATCTACATGAATAATGGACGATTTCGTGAAGGTGTGCACTATATCATTGTCAATCCGATCAATTTAAATCCCTGAGAATCGTTCCATTATGGATAAGTCAGTCTGCCAGTCTTATTTTATTATCCTGTATTCGCAGCTTATCGAATCTTTGCCTGGCCTATTTCGCGTTAAGTAGCAATGGATGTCAATGTCACCCCATGCACGTGAGCCGAGTTATTTTTGTGTCATTTGCCGCCTCGATGCTACATTCAAAGTCACTGAAAAATTATCGCGCAAAGATGCTGCAAGTGACTAACCAAGTTTTTCTTAAAGTTCAGTGAACTTTCGAAAACCCTTACTTGAAGAAGAACCTCAAGTAACGAACCTGTACATTTTTTCTTTGAATTTAAAGTTACTTCAGAGCATTTTGAAAGGGTGAAGAATCTTAGATGTAATGCAAAAGAACTTGGGACACCAATAGATAAATTTTTTTTCAAGATTCCTGATCCAGTGGCCATAAATATATATCACTATGGTTGCTACAATCCAGAAAATAAAAAATCCTAAAACACGTGGCGCCGTCTTTAAAACGATAACTGAGAATAAGCGTTGCGAGACCTTGGCACCATTTCGTTAGTGGTTTCTGTTTTTACGAGTCAACGATCCATGTAATAGAGTCGTATATTTTTTTCTATAAAAATACCGGAAATGAGTAGATATATTTTTTTCATTTTCCTTTCATTCTTCCATGGATTTAGATTCATATTTATCTATGATCCACATCAAAATCGACTCTCGACCACTGGTTCATCGGAAAAGTGTTTTCCGCATCTCAAGCCTATATGACTCATATGAGAAATTAAAAAAATAGTGCACAAATGTAGAACAATATTATGCGTCATGAAATTTTTTTAAATTAAATCGAAGAGTTCATTATTTCTGGAATCTGACATCCAATGTAACTCTCCTATAAAATCTTGTGAAATCTTCTCGATGATATCTCAGAAATCCCCGAAAGCCTTAGATTGTAGGTTTGTTAAAATACGCGAACAGCTTTTAAACCTATTGAAATCTATTAAAAATACTGAATTAAATCTCTTGGAATTTGTTACACTCTTAAGAAATTAATTCTTTTAAATCTCATGAAATTTCATGAAAATCTTGAATTCTCTAATATGATGAAAACTCCTTAAAAAATGTTTATAATTTATATCTTTGAAATCTTATATGTTCCTTAAAATTTCATTCTATTTCACTTATTCCCTAAAGGTCTCTAGAAATTAATTGAAACTCCCTAAAACCCCCAGAAATCTTTGAAATTCTTTTATGCTCTTTTAAAATCCCTTGAATATTATTCGAAATCACCTCAAACTTCTTGGAATCTGGTAAAATAACCTAAAATATTTCAAATCCTTTGAAATCCATTGTCATTTTTTCTATCATCGGAGTCTTCTAAAATTCTATACAAAATCGCGTAGTTCTGGTAAATTTCCTAAAAATCAGATGAAACTTCTTGAAATCACTTAAAAATCCCTTGAATTCTTTCAAATTCTCTGAAATCTCTTTTTGAATCTTTTAAAATACATGCTTAAAATAATTCTAACCTTCATAAAATTCTTTCAAATCAGATAAAATCAATGAAGACCCCTTGGAATCTATTAAGATCTTTAAAATCTTCAAAACATTGGGGAAGTCCCTTGAGAATATATTAAATTACTTAAATTCCTAAAACTCATTTCAAATACCTTATATCACCTTGAAATATTTAATATATTTTAAAATTCCTTTAAAAATATTTAAATTGTTGAAATCTTATAAGACCCAATAAGATCACATGAAATTGGTAGACATCTCTAGAAGGCCCTTACTATTTATGCCATTTTATTTATTCCCTAAAGACCTCGAGAAATTAATTAAAATTCCCTAAAACCCCTAGAAATCTTTGAAATCCTTTGGTGTGCTTTTTAAAATCCCTTGAATATTATTCAAAATCTTTTGAAATTTCTTGAAATCTGTTAAAATAAGCTAAAAGCTTTTAAAGCAATTGAAATTAAAATTTCTTTTAAGCCCTTGGAGATCCTATAAAATCGCTTAAGTCTAGTAAGATCCCGAAAAAACTCTCGAAATCCCGTAAATTATTTTGAAAATCTTTTAAAGTTTCTTCAAAAATGTTAAAAACTTTGAAATCCTCCGAAATTAGATGAAGCGTCTTGAAACCTCTTAAAATTCCTTCAAATCTTTGAAATTATCTGAAATTTCTCCTAAAATCTTATAGAATACTTCAAAAGCTTGGGAACTTTTATGAGATCCTTTTAAATCCCATTTTTTTATATCCCTGGAAATCTCTTGAAATTTCGATTTTTCATGTGGCGGTTATATGTTATTTTAGCCAATCTAGCGAAGAAGTTTAAAAATATGTTTAAAGACAAATTGAAAAGATAGTTGTATGAGTTTCAATTTTGTTCAAATACTAAAAAAAACGGGGAAATACACGCAGAAATTCGCGTAAGAATTTACGGAAAAATTCACGAAGAATGTGGAAATTTACATGGTAGTTCAGGAGAAAATTCAGGCAGAAATTCATGAATAAATTCATGCAGAAATCTACGTAGAACGTTATATCGAAATTCGTGTAAAAATGTACGTAAAAATCCTCGTAGAAATTGGCATAGAAATTCGCGTGAAGATTCATGGACAAAGTTTCGCCCAAAATGAGCGTAGCAGTTGACGTGAATATTCACATAGAAATCGAAGGAAAAATTGACGTCGAAAGTCTAGTGAGAATGTAAGGAGAAATTGACGTGAAACTCGTTTACCTATAGAGGTAATTTTTAATGGCTTTTTAAACTCATGGGAAACTCCTAATAAAGTTTCACCTACATTTTTAATGGAATTTCACGTCGATTTTCGCGTTGATTTTTACGCGAATAGTTTCGGCCGGGCAGTCTTCTTAATTCCGACTAAGAGCTCTGAAAATGCGAGATTATGGCCAAAAAAGGTGTAATTTTGTGATTTTTTTAAGGGAAGTTTGTGAAATAAATCCAGAAGATGATGAACAAAAGAGACAACGTCTGGCAAGATGCCTCAAAATTAATGCGATCATCTGTATGTGCGTACGAACTCGGGCGCGTGTTCATTTTCCGTGTGAGCTGAGGTATGTATGTACCGAGCGACGACATTCTCGATAGCGCAGACTCGACATATAACGGGTAACGTATGATCGTAAGCGTGGTTCTGGCTGCGTTCGTACATACAGTCTACAGTCAGCGTGGGACCACGACAACTCAAAAAGTCGCACGGCGAGCAGGGATTCTCAAACGTTTAACCTCAGAAAAGCGAGACCAAGAATTAATCCGCGTGTATATGTCGGAAAGGGGTAAATTGTAATTAACCCCGCAAGAATAATTGTCAACGATCCACTTACCAATTGTGTATGAGCGCAACTTGTTTATGATTAGGTCGCTCCTTTTCCCATCACCCGCAGCGTTCTTCAAGATCTGCAACAAAAAAGAAAGTATAATTAGTTGAGTATTAATCATTCAGTTTTTAAATTTATAGCTGGATCAACAATAGTCTTCACTTCGTGTTCTTGTAAGTGGCCATGCATAAATTGGGGGTCCGGATCAAAGAACCAGTTAAAAATTTCTGGCGCCTAGAGTGGGGGGTTCCTGAACGTCGCTTAAATTCAAGGGATATCACCATTCTCAGCGCCAGAAATTTAATAAGCTATAACCGGTTTTTTGTTGCAGGCCCTCAATTAAGTCGTCTTTTGGGTATGTGAGGGGTAGGTCAACGATTTTTCTATGCTGCCTTACATGGGAGGGAGGGGGGATTTACGTGGCAAAAACTATTTCTTGCGCAAGACACTTTCAAGTCTGCGAATCATTAAAAAACAAAAGTTAAACCGATTTTATTGCAAACTGCTGTTTATCAGCGCAATCTTCTGCTTAATGTTTAGTATCTAGTAAATTAAATTTAACCCGAGAACGGTACCTACACGCCTCCGAGGCGTAGACGTAGACAAGAATGAATGCCATACCACATGACCACGTGACCATTTTGAAAAAAATGGAAATAAAAAAATAAATAAATAACCATTTGATGTCTTGATATATTCATAATTAGGGCGTACACGCCTAGGAAGCGTGTGGATACCATTATTGTACTAAAAGTCACGATACCGTTCTAGGGTTAAGAAAAATGTATGTTACTTTATTGATCATTGTAACAGTATAACTTGGAAGTTTACGAATAATATAAAGTAGTAACTAATAATATTAATATTAAATGTGATAAATTAATAAATATAAATTCTCAAAATAATAATAAATTAATAAACACATAAGGCGTCATCAACAATTTATGTAAGGTGTTTTTGTCAAATTTTAAAATCCCCTAAGCCCCTATAATACACCGTTAATGTTATTTAAATAAAAGTAGAACATAATGAAATTAGTTTTAGAATAGAAAATATGTTGATAACAAGAAGTATTTAATTTTTAAACAGTACCAATTAAAAATTTCTGCAGCGCCTAAAATGGTGCGCAGTCCGACACAATTTATATGCAATTTGAAATTTAAAGTGTAGTAAAAAAAACGTATGGAAGAAAACAGTATCTTTATATTTTCTAAACAATATTTCCAGTCTTTTTAACCTGATATTTTTAAACTATTAAAAATGAACTTCAATGTTTATTTGAACTACTTTACATTCGTCGTCTATAAATTCTCAAAATTCCTGTTTATATTTTTTATTTATTTTGTATTTTTATTTATTATTTATTTACAAAATCAGACTATTTTTGGTTGAAAGTTCATTCTTTTTAAAATTTAATTACTTTTTTGAAAGTTAAACAATCTAATTGATTATTTTGTTAGTAAAATACTTTTTTTTATTAAAATATAACTGTCAGCATAAAAATGAATCTGTTTGGTTTGTTAGTTAACTTTTGTGTATAAAATTTTACTGCCTTGAAGAAGATTTATATTTTCGGCTCCAAAATTAAACTATTTTGTGAAAAATTAAAACACTTTTTTCTTAAGATTCATGATTTTATTTAAAAATTCATTTCATTCGCTGAAAATATTACAATTTTGTTGAAAACTTCTTTCTTTCGGTTGAAAGTTAATTTTTTTGACTGCAAATTTAACTTCCAATTTGGGTACAAAATTTACCCTTTTTATTTGGAAATTAAAGTATTAATTTTGTTTAAATTCACTTTGTATAGGTTGAAAATTTAAATTCTTGCTTGAAAGTGGAACTAATTTCTTAATAATGCATTTTTTTAATATTCATAATTTTAGTCCAAAATGTATGGCTTTGGTTAAAAATTAAACTACTTTGTTGAAAATTATGTTTTTTTACTGAATATTGAACTAATGTTTAAAAATGCAACTGATTGGGTGAAAGGTAGCTTTTTTGTTGAAAATTCAAGAGTTTTATGCAAAATTCGCTTTTCTTTTATCAAAAATTAATTTCTTTTGATATAAATTTATCTATTCCATTTTTTTAAATTTATGGTATTTGCTGGACATTCGCCTTTTTGGTATAAATTTAATTTTTTGGATGAAAAATTTAACCATCTAATTAAAGCTTGATGTATTTTGTTGATAATTAGTTTGTTTAGTAGAAAAGTAATCTTCTTGGTTAAAAATGCATTTTTTTTGTTAGAAATTTAATAATTAGGTTGAAAATCCTACTGATTCGTGGAAATCTCCCCTTTCTTTTTTGACTTGGAAATTCAGCATTTTTAATGAATTTTTTTTACCTTATTTTTAAGCGTCAATCTTTTTTTGGTTAATATATCAACTATTGAATTTCTTGTGAAGAATTGATCTATTTGGGTAGAAATTCAACTGCTTGATTGAATGTTTAACTTCTTTTTTAATTCATAAGAAACAATAAGATTTTCACAAATCCATCCTCTGCACAAATCATTTTACATTATTTTTGGTACGCCGTTTAAAATTTCAAAAAAAAACTTGACGCAATTTATACACGTTCTATAAACTAGAATCGGTAGCCAACACTAATTTTGAAAAATATTCCGTTCTTTGGATTTCAGTTCCTATGGGGAAATTTCTACAGCTGGGTTATGTTAAAAATAGCTCACTTTAAAGAACGATTCTTTTTATATGAAAATTCTTATTCAAAAGGAATCATGTTCTTGTCTAGAGGAGGGTTGTTTAACCCCCATTGCTAATAAAATGACCTTCCTTTTCTCCACCCAAGAATCTTTGACCCGTATTTCCATCTCCATTAGAATACATATGAGCTGATGGGGAGGCAACTGCGTGCTACTTGGAGACAAATGCCACCTCTATAAAAAAGATAAGTCCAGCAGGTATTATGCTCAAGAACCATCAGAGCGATCATTGAAACTGACGAGGTACATAATAGGCGCAGGTGATCAAGTAGATAATAAATTCTTTTTAAAATATGAACCCAACACTTTTATGAGCCTCGCTTCACATCCCTTATATATAAAGTAAATGAGGCTCAGGAAAAAAAATCAACCAGCTTTCTCTAACCCTAATATTTGCAGAGATTTTTTTTTAGAAACGTTATTCTCCAAGTGGATTTTGAATCAAGGTCATAACTGGATATTGAAAAACGATCAGAAAGCAGAGAAAAAAAATACAAAATTGACAATTCCTCTGAGGAACAATTATAGCTTTGGTACCCTGAAGCCATAAACAGGTAACATGTTTTGTATTCAGATTGCGAATTTATATTTAGGATTCCTTGCAAACTGCCCTTGTCAGTACTGTTTATCTAAGATTGTCCGTATTCTTCACTGGACAAAAACAGTATGTAGTATACATTGAGCTTCATGAGCAGATTACATCTTTGTAATCCAACAAAGAAATATTTTCCTCTTCGGAGAATCCTTAGAGCGGCCTAAGGGTCTCGCATTTCTCCTCTCAAATTAGAAAGTGTCACGAACAGAATATATTCCCCCCTTCCAATTCATTATAATCTACAAAAGTCCAATTTGATGAAAAATGCGCTTCCAATCTGTATTATTGAATTTAGAGTTCATTTTAACTACGAATATATTTGCAAGAAAAAATGATTTTCGGTTAAAAAAATTATGAAATATATACTTCGTTGGATCTTTTTTTAGCTCATACTTCGAGAGTTTATAATTAAATATTTTTAATATTACTGTTCAATATTCAAAGACTCAAGCATGAACAATTGAGTTTATTTTTGTTAAACAAAGCTTTTTAGGAGAGTGACCAAGAAACTTTATTTGACTAAGTGTTCGGCCCATTACCTGTTGACAGAAGGGTCGTCCAAAAAAAGAATGCATTTTTTCTTAAAAGGCACCGATGAAAAATGATCTTTTTGATTTCAAAGTGACTCCTGAGAGCATCTAAAAAATATTTCCATTTCCCTAAAATCGTGTTTTGTGAATAAAATGTCAATTTTATGTCAATTTTATGTCAATGATCAATATTTGTGTATTTTCACTTCAAAATGCATAAAGTTATACCAACTATTTCGAATTAAGAGTTTTGGCGGAATTTTAAAAAAGTGTGCAGGGGTCCCCAAAAAGGGGTTTTGAAAATAAATTTGAAAAATCTGTCATACATCTGAATGGCGAATTTGAGTTAAATGAGTAAAATATAATAAATATATGCCTATCGGAGTCAAAATATCCATTAGCCGCGATTATTTAAATAAAAAAGCATTTTATTTTCAGAAGCTAATTAAATACTTCACTCAGAAAAAAGATTCTTTGATTCAAAGAAAATTTTCTTGAAATAAAACAAAAATATTTGTTGGCTTTCCGTCAACGGAAAGGTATTTCGTTCTAATAAAGATTTTTCTTCAATTTAAAAATATTTTCTTCTTTTTTAAGTTATTTTTGGTGAATTGAAAAGTAAGTGCTGTTTTAAATTTGAAGTCTATCAAATTTCTAAATGATCTGCATATTATATGTTACTCAAAGGGGTAAGTACACTGTTTGCATGCCCAAGTAAAAATACGCAAACAGCGGTTATTTATGTTAAATAAAAATTGTATTTGCAAAAGCCGACTTTAGGGACAAGTGTATATTTTATTTAGATTTTGCTTCGTATTCCAACAAAAATTTAGGGGTCTTTAGAATAAAATATAATAAATTACAACAAAAGATTAAAAAAAATTTCACGAAGACTTCCCTGGTGGAATTGTATTTTCACTGTAATTTCACAGTAAAATCGAATAAAGTATAATAATGCGAAAATTGTATTTTCTTTGTTTCGAAAATTTGTAATTACTTGTAAATGTTAGGTAAAAGTTTCAAAATTCTAGTATATATAAATTTTCGTTTTTTTATTCGTAAAAATATCTTTAAAAAATTGCTAAAACAATTCTAGTAGAAACTATAAGTTTTTACTTGCATTCAGATACTTTTACAAGTAATTACAAATTTGTACAAGAAATAAAAATATTCAAATTGTTTTGACAGTAAAAGACAGTAAAAAGAGTTACCAACCGCTTAGAAAATTGTAATTTTTTTCCAAGAAAATGTGACTACATTTGAAAGTTTAAGTTTAGTGCCCAGATATGTAATAGGAAAAAATGTAGTTTTTTGGAGATTAGCTTCCCGCGTTTTTTTTTTAAATCGTTCAGAATTTTTGAAAATTATAACTAACAAAATTCTACCAGAAACTACAAGTTTTTCTATAGAAAAAAATTTCCGAAAATAATAAAACTACCGAAAAATTTCTGAAATTTTAAATTCCCGAAAATATAAAATTCTAAACAATAGTTATAAATATTAAATTGCCGAATTTCCGAAGAAGTAAAAAAAAGATATAATATTATACTATTAAGAATAAATACCCTATTAAGAAGAAAAGATTATTCCAACAGAAAAAAGTGCTAAACATTTTTTTTTATGGAATTTAAAAATTCGGTAATTGACTATCATCGCAAATTCAAAATTCGAAAATTTAATATATACGTTCAGGAATTTGAAAATTCGTCAGTTTACTATTTTCGGGGATCAAAATTTCGGTAATAAATATTTTCGGTAGTATTACTTTCTTTCTAGGTTTTCATTATTCGGGAAATATTTGTTTCGGTAATCAATTTTGTCGGGAATTTGAAAATCCGACAAATATATTCCGTCTCATTTTTTCGCAGAATTGCAGAATCTTTAAAACGTCTTAATTAAAAAAAAAAGAGTAAAAGGTTTCTCCACCTTTCGCCTCTCAAACTAGCAAGTCACTTGAAGAATAATCTCCTCAATATCGAGTACTATCAACTGAATCCCATTTTCTCACAAATATCCTGCAAATCCTCAACATTGATTTTGGAAGTAAAATGTGATGCCTTCGGGCTTGGTGCTGCTTAATTTAGTATAAAAGACGACACCTCGTGAATATTGCCCCTACAATGTAGTTGAACAGAGTGGAACAGTGGAGGGCTACCGCCGATGCCATGGCTTTTGGGCAATGTGCATCGAGCAGCTGGGAGGTACAATTCGAATAATAATAAAAAGGAGAGCAAGTCAGACCGAGATAGATATTGTAAGTTGGAGGGGAGCAGAGGTTGAATTTTGGAAGAAGGAAGTAACAGGGGAGCTGAGGAAGGAAGAAAGGAAAAAGGAAGAAAAACGGACAGAGGAAGTCGTCGTCGCTCGAGTGGGGTTTCATTGGCACTCGTTTCCAAGGTGGAGTGGCCCAAAAGGGGGAGGCAAAGGGGCCCCTCAAGACGGGCACGTGTCTCGAACGGGACATCTGCCTCTGAGAAGGGCCCACTGTTGCCTCCCCATTATATCGTTTACCTTAGCGGCAACCTCTCCTTCCAATTCGTGCAAGCAGCTGCCCTTAGTCTCGTTGCAGAGCTACACCTGCCCCTCTAACCGGAGGACCGATCTACTGTTGCGTCGCCAAGGAACCAACTCGGATTAGACCAGGTTTTGTTTGTCACGGGGGAAATTCGGAAAGCCCGAACCCTTCGGGGTAAAACTGGAGCGCGACGCGCGACGAACCAGGTGGTATCTGTGCGACCACTAGATGCAAGATTTAATCGCTGAATCACAGGTTCTGCCTTGTGTTAACATCACTTTTCATCTACAGGCGAGAATCGAGAGGGGTATGACTTGCTCGAATTAGTCGTCTTTCAATATCGTGAATATCGCTGAAGGAATTCAAACAGGTTATGTACCCATCAAGCGAGTATAATATACAGATGCTGTGAAGTTTACGGTTTTTTTTTTCTAAAACTTTCTTTGGGTCTCTTATGTTAATAGGGGTTTGAAAAAATAGTATGCTAAAATTTCTCAGTGTGTATAGCGGGGTGAATATCTAAATTGCTTGAAAATTTACGGCAGCCTTCAATGGTACCATGAACTTCCATGAGTGCAAACGTGCAGCGAACCGTAAAAAGCTACACGTAAAGTGAATGGAGGCTTTTGAAAATCAAACATTAACATACACAGTCATTAAGATAAGTGGCGTCAGCAACTGACGATAATTTTTCACATGAGAAGTCAAACCAGGATAGTTTGGCCTTTTTTCATAAATAAAAAAACCCATTGCGTCACAAACAACCCGTGACTCGTGGGACTAAAAAGTGTCTTATCTAAGAAAATTATCAAAGAAGGGGTAAAGGCATGCTTTTTTTCTACACATTAAGATAGTACATATTACCTTTAGAAACTTCATCCTCTGCAGACCTTTCGCCACTAAGTATTGGTGTCGTTTTCGCCAGAACGTTATTTAATTTATGCCGCACGTGCGGTAACCAGACACATAAAATCGTAAGTAATTGAATGCCTATTTAAATTTATTGCATAGTATATTCTTCGAAAGCCTGCACTATCTTAAATACCATTTACTTAAAGAATAATTTCTTGCAGATAATCTCTGTTCTTAGTAGAACCTCAACTTGTCGAAATTGATATTTAACTTCATCAAAAGTGTGCAGAGAAGCAGGTGAAGTTTTATTTTAAATAACGGATTGCTCAATATTTTTTTCTAACAAGAAATGCTAGTTTTCTGAGTAATAAATGGAATAAGCTTGGGAGACTTAGGAATTATCCGAGGCATTCAATTGCGGAAGCAAAACTATGAATAAGATTGGAAGGGGTACGTTTTCGGAAATTTGGGGAGTTTTTCGTTGGAAGCGTAGCGTGAACAGTTGCTGAAATAGAGGATCGAGTATTTTAGGGCGAATACCTATTGTAGGTGACATAAGTTGCGAGCGTCGCGGCGCTTCTATTCCTGGCCGGGCGTCGACCCGCAGACGCGTCCCAGACTATGTGTTAATGCAGAGATACAATATATAGACCGCACTTCGCTTCCTTGCTCGCACATCAAAGGTACCTGTCGCCCGCAGACACGCCTGATGGCTATTTTGCTCTTTTTTCAGCTTTCCTGAAACTCTTCTTGATTCTCGCTTCGGCAATGGTTCACTTTCAGACTCACACTATCCGCGAGTACTTAGACAGAAGGTAAGATAACAAGTAATTTACATAGAATGTTTATAAATATATGATGGAAGGGCCTGTCTCTAATTTATAACAGGGGAACAAAATTCATAAAGAGAGGAATCATCTATTGAGAAATCACAATGTTTCTTTTTTGGATCAAGCGCCCCCTAAATTTGTTCATTTTAGTGAAGAAATAAATGCGTATTTTTGTTTTATGAGAAGAAGCAAGTCTAAGCCGCGGCCCTTAAGAGTTTAGACCCTACATAGCTCTAGAATGATTATTAATTATTACTAATAATTAACGTTAATTTACGCAAAAATGATCAAGCATTTCACAAGAAATATTACTGATGGAAACAGATCCTGGCAAAGAGACTTATCAAACTACAAAAAAACCACACTTTAGCCCAGAAAATTAAACTTCATAAAGGTAGTTTTTCACGATTAAGGGTACAATTTTTTGACTAATTAGGTCAAGTTTTTTTTCTTTGGAGATGTTCAAGCCTCAGAACAGCGCCATTTCTTATGAAAGAAAAAAAAATATTTTTTATGCAAAAAGTTTAATAATTAGGGAAAGAATTGTTTTACGTGTTTTCTGTTTTCAATTTTGAAAAAAAATAAATAAATTTCAAGTAGTTATTTATTAAAAAAAGAATGTTCTACGAATAAAGTAAAGTAAAGAAATAGTAGAATTGTAGAGAATGTTTTCTGCGAAAAATGAGCCATAATTTATTAAAATTCAATCATTCTTAAAAAATTCATAAGAACCGATAATGTATTTTGTATGTTTTAAATTTTTTTTATTGAACCTAATGTTTTATATTTGAATGGATATCTAGTAATATTCTTTTGAATCGCAAAATCAAAATATTTTTCCAGAGATCTGATTTTGGCAATATAACTACCTTAAAGGCTTATGGTCATAAAAGAAAAAAATATCTGATAATACATTCAAGAATTGTAATATTATTCCTGATATTGTCGTTTAAACTGTAAAAAATTATTTTACTTTGATTAATGATAGCAAATTATTATTAAACAATTTTTAAAATGAAATTTTTTATGATAAATAGCTGTACTTAATTACAATTTAGTTATTATTGAAAATTGAAAAAGGCCAAATTGTAGAGAATCTTTTTCTTGAGAAAATTAGCGATCATTGATTAAAATGGTATTAGTTTTTAAAACTTTGGAAGAAGTGACAACACAAAAAGTATGGTCAAAAACCAAATTTTGTAAATAAACAATTTTTTAATGTTTCAAATTTGGATTAAAACTTTAACTGATTCAAAATTTAGAGAGTAATTACACTTTTTTACGGAGATTTGCTTATTAGTGCTTATAAAATCGCATAGCTTTCAAAATGGACTATTTTAAAAATAGAAATGTTAAAAAAACCTTAAATTTTAAAAGTTCAAAATTGAAATATTTTAAATTAGAGACTTCAAACATTAAATGCTCCAAATTTAAACGTTAATAACGATTTTTTTAAAGAAAATCTTCTTCTACGAGTATTATTTTAATCTTTTATAAATTTCAAGATTTCAAATTTGAAGCGTATAATAGAAAATACCTTACTATAAATTGTTCGACAAATTCGCAAATTAAATATTCAACAATTTTAAATTCGAAATTTTCAATACTGAGCAGTTTTAACTTTTAGGAATTCAAAATGGGAAAATTCCAAATAAAAAAGCTTTCAAAAATTGATTTTTTTCAAATTAAAATGTTACAAATACAATCCTTTTAGAATGTAAAAGTATCAAAAAGTTTAAATTGTTCCATTATGATTTTTTACGTTTAGATTAATGCAATTTAGAAGATTTCCAATGATAATTTATTAAATATTCCCGAATTTGGAATTGAGAATTCAGCAATTGAAAAGTTAAAAATAATTTTTTTAAATGCTTGAAATACTTGAAATACTTCTCAAATTCTAACTCTAGCTGGTCAAAAGTTTTATAGGTTTTGAAATTTGAAGTATGATAAAAACTCTAAAACTGAAAAGCTATCTTCAAATTTTAATTTTGGTCTTAAAATAAAATTGAAGTAGTGCTAGCTCATATTCAGTTTGTGTGCGATTGAAACTTCAATAACGGCGATTGCATAAAACTTTATTCAGAAAATAATGACATATTATTCAAATAAGCCCATTGGTTTAATCTTCAGAATTTTCTGGGGAATTTCTGAAACAAAATATTTGTGACCACCTTTCACTCACTAGAATAAAGAAAAATTTCCTTGAAAAAGAGAAGGCGTAGATTATATATGAAAACGGATGGAATGCCTTGTAGGTATGAAAGGAAGCGAACTTCCTTCCTACGTCCGATTTCATACGCGCTACCGTTTATATAATCCATCCTGTGACGTCAAGTTGTTTAATTCATTTATTACTGTACTAGTTACTACCAAGCGCACACAATTTACTGTCCAATATGCGTACGCGGATTACGGTTTATTGGTGTAGCGGAAAACAGGACCATCATTCGTTTCTCAATGAAACTCTTCAAGTCAGTTTACTTTAGCAACAAAATATTCTTACTTATTTTTCATGAATGTATTATGCGGAGCGAATAACCGCAATCTCATTCAGGGTTGCCTCAAAATCATAATTTTAAAATTCTCTGATTTTCCTCGAATTTTCCATAGCCAACACTAAAAAAAATTCTGGTTGAATCAAACAGAATTCTGATTAATTCAGCTAGAATAAAGTGTTAAATATGCCCTTACTATAAATTCTGGTTAAAAGTATCAGAAGTTTCTGTTTGGCAATTTTGTGGTTAATGTTACCAGAAATTCGGGTAAATGTAACCAGAAGTTCTGGCAAGGTTAACCAGAAATATTTACTAGACAGTTTTCTGGTAGCTTAATAATACAACGTTCTGGTGAACATAACCAGATGTTCTGGTAAACTCAATCAGATATTCTGGTAGATGTCGATTTTCGACTATTGAATTTTGATACTCTTCTACCTTCATGGAGCCTTCCTAACCCCCTCTGAAATTAAAAGGACTACATGTTACATTTTCCCAAAAAAAAAATAATCCAACAAAAGTTTCCAACAACAAAGTGCAGCAACTATGTTCCGCTTCGTTATATAATGTCGCTTCCATGTATGTAGTAATAAATGGCGATAGATACAACACTCGAAGCAAAATTAGCGTATTGTTGATGCGTTTGTTTCTGACACTATTTATTAAGACTATTTTGTTCGTGATTTTACATCATATACATGTAGATTAATTGGTCAACATCCACATTCTCGAAAATTCGCTTTATTTATTTATTTTCACAATGCTAATATTTTAGAGCAAACTTTTCAGACACCCAAAAAATCTGTGCCTGCTTTGGAAATATTCCTGTAGCACTGGTGTTTAGGCAGATAACGCACAATTTCTTTTTATAACACAACTAAATTCACGTTTTACTATAATTGTTTACACTTATATAACTGAAAATACAATTAACAAATCGCGATTGTTCGAGAATTGGACATTTACGCCAAATCGTCAACTGACACATCCAGCAAAATGACATTAGACAGAAGACAGATTTCTGGAAATCCACAAAAGATCGCGACACTTCTGTTACCAGAAATATTAACCAGAATAGTTTTAACCAGAAAAAGTCAACCAGAGTTGATTAACTAGAATTTTATAGTCATATTAACAATAATTTCGGATTAAAATAACTAGAAATGGTTTAACCAGACGCGTCTAGTAACTTTAACTAGAACTTTTTTTGAGTGAATTCTCAATATTCCCTGACTGTTATATTTTTTTAGTTGTAAAATAGCCCTACACCTAGGAGATCACTAATGTGCATACAAAAGATGTTTGTTTCTCAATTTATTTTAAAGAGTTTTAGTCACACTGTCATAAAGAATTTTCCAAGGGGTAAGTTACGTAAGATAAACATAAAACGCAAGCATTTTAAAGCAAATAGTTTAGTTTCCAATCAAAAAGGATTAATTTCGTGATTAATTTTTTACCAAAAATAAAGAAGTTACATTTACAGTAAAAAGAAAATAATTTTCAACATAATAAAATAAGTTTTAAATGTAATCATTCAATGCTCAACCAAGCAGATCAAATTACAACCAAGAAAAGTAAATTTAAATCAAAAATGTAACACTTTTTACAAAAAAGGGAATAGTTAAATTTGCAGTAAAAGAAATTAATTTTAAATAAAAAGATGAGGTATATAAATTTTCTACAAACTAGTTACATTGTCCACCAAACAGATTAATTTTCAACATGAAGATTTATCAAATTCTATAAAAAAAAAATGTTTATACAGAAATGAAACAGTTAAATTTTTAGCCAAGAAATTAATTGACAAATTAAAAAAAATGGATTTTCCACCAAAAATTAAGTATTAGAATTTTCAGTTGAAAAGAAAATGAATTTTTAAGTAGTTCCACTTTCAACTAAATATTTGAATCTTCAACCAAAAAAGATGACTTCTTGTAAAAATGATTTGATGAAACAAATCAAACCTTTCTTCGACCGTTGATATTTATTGATTTCAAATTCTTTATGTCTTACGGTCAAATCAAAAAAAAAGATGACTTCTGAATGGAAAATGTAACAGTTCTCATTTAAAACAAATCATATCTTAATTTTAAACCAAAAAAGATACATTTTCAACAAAACGGTTCAATTCTCAACAACAAAAAAATAACTTTTTAACAAAATTGATGAAATTTTAACAAAATAATAGAATTAAACTCAATCTTAGTTGTCGAAATTCCCTGACTCTGTAAGAATTCCACCGATATTCCCTGATTTTTCCCAACTTGCGGGAATTCCTTGCCCTACAGAAACCCTGCTAATTCATTTACATATATAAGAAAACATAAATACGGCATTAGGCGTATAAAATTTTTTTCGCAGTAACTTTATAATTACTTTATTATTCGCAATCAGAGTCTTAAAAATCACACTGAAAGTTGTGAAGATTAAATTCTTGCAAGTTAGAAATGCGTTTAATTTTGAATTAAAAAAATTGAATGTCGGAAATTTAATTGTGCAATTTGGAAATGCTCAAATTGACAATTTCGCTTTTAGTCAATTTAATTCACTCACAAGCAATCAGGCAATGGCACATACTGTGCATTACAATGCGAAGTTATATATACCGATCGATTTTAATCTTCAAATGTAATTCACAAATTAAATAATCCACTTACCCATTTTTTTATTCGAGTAAAATATATTTAGCCAGAATGTGGTTTATTATCAAGTTTAGAGTACTGGTCTTCCACTTCTATAGAAATAAATCGAGCATTGCTGGAAAAGACATAAAATACATCGACGCGTGAAGTAAAATCGTAAACTGGATTTAAATATGCAGCCAGACATCTTGGGCAAATGGATTTAGAGAAGAGAGACATGATTTCATATCCTCTTACGATCTACTTTTATCATATTCTTGAGCTTTTCCCCCTGGATACACGTCTTCTCGAATACCTAAAATATTTATTTCCACTTTGTGTACCACTCAACTCTCAGCAATAAGTATAAAATGTCTGTGTAAAATGTCTGTCACCAAATGCAAGGCTTTTTGTTCTGAGAAAAGGCAAGATAATGAAATTATTTACAGAGAACACAATAAGACTCAGAAAAACAGTCTCAAGTAATACTAATGAGATTTATTTGTTGACATGAAAAAAATGATACCGTAAAAAATATATCTATAGTTTTTACAGTGAAAGATGAAAAAGCCGTCTATAGAAGGCCAGTTTAATTATGGAGCTTGAAAAACAAAAGATAACTGGAGAGTACGAAACGTGATTATCAATAAAGAGATATCATTAGGAATTTTCTGCTGGAAGACAAATGAGGACCCTATGAGAATGTTACGAGTAGAAATTAATTTCGAAAATAATTGAATATTAATGTGTTCGATAAACGTTTAAATCATAAAACGTTTCTAATGGCACTCGCAGGTGCTCCATAGTGTAGTATGAACAAAATTTCGCTTTCAAACCAATCACCAATCTCGAGTAGTACTGAAAAAGAGTTGGGTACTTAGGTTTCATGAAGTTAGTTTGCAAATGTTTATTTTCTTTAACACTATAAACTTGTAAACACGTTAGACTGCACCTATTGTCATTAATCTTTTTCAGTGCTCTTGTTTACAAATGTTTTTATTCTATTTCCCTGGTTATTAATATTCAAGGGCCAGAATCTTTATCTTCTAACCTTAACATAAAATCTTTTGACAAGACTTAAAACAATTTTAAGTAAAAGTTTGAGAAATCCAGTTTTTTTAAAACTGCCACAATATCTAGCCTGTACAAGAATCAGTTGAAATATTAAGTCAGAGGCTCATGAGATTATCAGCGCTATTATGTCCCGAGACGTGGCGCCTCCACTTCGGCATCATCATTGAGAATTTATCTTCATTAGTTGAAAATTACAAGTACCTGTTTGAATGTTTGAAAATTGAACTACTTTGTTAAAAACTTATTTCTTCGTTAAAGATTCATCTCTGTAGTTTAAAATTGAACTATTTTGTTTAAAATGCATCTTTTTTAGCCTTATCTTCGGCAGGAGGGAGGCACTATAGGCCTTTTAATTATTTACTTCTAGATAAAATCTGAATTTCTGTTGAAAAATTGAGGAATTAGGAAATTTTATCCCTGGGTTGGTAGCATTGCTGGACTGGTTGAGTAGTTCGTTTCACTTGCGAATGGGAACACGCACTCGGTGCATGGGTTTAAAGAGCCCCAGTCAACACGACACAATCACTCTCGCTGATAGTGCCGGTATTCTTCGGCGATACGTTAACAGGAAATGAATTGACTGTAACGTGAGTGCGACCAGTCGCGAATGTCGACACGCGAGACAATTATTTCTCGGCGAGAATGACGTAAGGGCAGGGCTACGCTGATAAGAATTCTGACGCCTCCATTCAATCGAGCCAGACGCCCGTGCGATATACATATTCGAGGAAAATCGAAGGATTACGAAACATCCCGCACACCATTCGCATAGAAATACTCACGAAAGCTACATAGAAAAATTAACATCGAAAGCTTCACATCCGGAACGTAACATATCATATTTTATTCATTTCAGCACTACACAGTCTATACACGCTGGAACGAATTTTACTAATTGAAGCCAATCGTGGATAAAAAAAAACTTTATAATGAGCGATTTTAGATAGGGAATTAATTTAAATAATTTAAATAATTTAACTTCCATTTTGCACAGAAAAAAAACTGGACTAACATTTGCAGCGGCTTATTTTTCCAGGTCTCGCTTCAAGCCGTTTCTAAGGCAACTTCAAATAATATTCTCAAGTTTCAGAACTCAATTACGAGTATATTCTTTTTGGATAAAAAATGATACATTTTAGTTTGTGGTCCTCAAATATGGCCTAAAATGAGTCGAAAATGCTTGATAAAATAAAAATTAATGTTTTTATTTTATAAATAAAAGATTCATTCATTACACGTTCTCTTATTTCTCTCTCTACCTGTTTTTAAATAATTTTTCTTTTTCGTCTCGTTTTCAAGACACTTCTCCCTTTTCTCGCTATTTCTTTTCAATTCGAAAAGAAATAGTTTCATTCGTTGATATCTGTTAAAAGCTTGTGTTTTTGTTGTTAAAAATTTACTTTTTAACTCAAAATGTAACTATTCTATTTTTTGGTTAAAATTAAATTTTTTGGTTGAAAATCCATCTCTTTTGTTTATAATTTAACTATCTAGCTGAAATATTCTCTTATCAAGTGGAGATTCAACTATAGGATTAAAAATTCAACTATTTTGTTGAAAAATTATTTATTTGGTTGGAAATCCACCTATGTTGTTAAGCCATCTTTTCTGTTCGAAAATTTAACTGCTTGTTTGAACTTTCGTCTTCAACGATTAAAAATTTATTATTTTTAGTTTTATATTAAATCTTCTCGTTTTAAAATTGAATTCTCTTTTACAAGCTATTCTGTTAAAAGTTCCAACTGTTTGTAGTGAAGGTAAGTCTTTGTATTCGAAAATTCGCTCATACAGTGAAAATTTGTATCTGAAGGTTGAAAAGTCAACTATTTGGATAAAAATTGATCTATTTTGCTTTAAAGTTCATTTTACGGTTGTAAATGCAACTATTTGGTCTACAATTAATTTTTTTGTTTCAGAAAAATTCAACTATTTGGTTAAACAAATCATCTTTCGGGTTTAAAAGTTAACTGGTTTCTAAAAAATTTTATTATCATTGGAAAATTTGTTGCCCCCGTTCTGAATGTGTTATATATATAGTATGAATATAAATTCGCATACCATATACACTGTTTGAAATTTCTGTAGGAATTTCCAGAGTCGCGTCACTAAAGCTTTATGAAGAAACCATTTCTAAATATGAGTGAAGTTAATACAAATCACTTCTTGGGTATCTATGTTATATATACACTAATTGTATCAAATACATAATCAAAGCACATATTTTACGATTAGAAGTTTTTTCTTTACTTTTGACTCAATGAGTATATTATATAAAATAGTTATTTGAACATAAACTTCACTTGTATATAGTCTTACTATCATTTTTATTTTTAAGACAAATATATACTGTATATACTGTTGTGTTTGAGAAAATTTAATATATTAAAATTTTATATCAAAATGTTATTTCATCTTTTATAAATAATATTTTCATGTAATTCTTTCGTAAAAAATTGAATTTGCAACCAGAATATATGAATTTTGAACAAAAAATTAATTTGTAGAAAAATAGTTAAATCTTTAGCCAAAGATATGGATTTTCAACTAAAATATGAACGCTGCACAAAAAAATGATTTCTAAGAAAGTAGTTTAACCAAAATTTTTAAACAAAAAGCTGAATCCTCAAACAGAGATAAAATTAACTTCCAAGCAAACAGTAACATTTTTATCCAAGAAAGATAAAATTTCTACTAAAATTTTCAAATCAAAAATACGAATTAAAAAAAATGGAATTTTCATCCGAAAAAGACTTTATTTTGACGTTTTAACATCAAAATAAGTTTTAAACCAGAAGCATATCTTATGCGAAAATTATACTTGAATTTTTAACCCAAACATACGATGTTTCAACGAAATAGTTGCAGTCTTGATTAAAAAGGACAACTTTTTGATAAAATAGTCGAATTTTTATGCAGACAGCTGCATTTTTATCCAAACAAGGTGCAATTTCTACCTAAATAGATGAATTTTTAAATCAAAAAGACAAATCATCAATAAAATAGTTGAATTTTCTCCTAAAGAATATTTCAGTTTCACTTTTCGGCATAAATGTATGACTTTTAAATGACCAGGAAATTTTCTATGAGAATAGTTGCATTTTCTACCCAAAAATATAAATTTTCAACAAAACACTTGAACTTTTAACAAAGTTTGACTTTATAGCATTAAAATATGAGATTTAAAAAATAATTTAAGATAGATGAGGAATTAGATAGACGAATAAATGAAGGTAAGAAGGTTATTGGTAGAGCAGGTCCCCTTATCAGAAGTAAAAATATATCAAATAAAGCTAA
>NC_046659.1:65273057-65291999 GCF_010883055.1 Belonocnema kinseyi
AGAAGTATGCCAGGACAGGAAAGTATGTCGGCAAATAGTTAATAAAAAGAGTGTCAGTAGAGTGAATGACGCCTGAAACAAAGACCTTGGCTATTAATGGACGCAAGTGGGGAACCTTACATAATGACTTCGTGAGGTTCTTCGCTTGGGGTGATTGCTAGAGAGATTGATCAGCAATTTGGTTCGAAGCAGTGTTGCGGAACGAACGTGTTATTTACTTAAATAACACGAGAATTCTGGATCAATCTGAAAAATCTCTATCCCTTCCACACACTACTCCTTTCCCCTGCCGAGTGAGTCACGCCTACCCCGAAAGGGAAATGGCTTAATGGTGGTGTAATAATAAAAAAATAATAATAGTTGAATGTTCAACCTAAAAGCACGAAATTTCAACACGAAAATTAAATTTTCAACCAAAAAGGATGTCTTTTCTACAAAATCTATGAATTTTGAAACAAATAATAAAATGTATAACTGAAAAGGTAATATTGTGGGGAAGCCATTGCAAAAAACGAAATATAAATACAATCCAATAAATCACTAACAAGAATATTTACTCTGGCTACCGCAGAACGTAACTTTTAAGTTTCTTTAATTTTCCTCTCACCAATTTTTCATTTTACCTGACCATATTAATATTCAAAGAGCAAAATCTTAAACTTGTAACAATTGAACTTAGAATCTTTTATAAAAGAAATGAAATAATTTCAAATTTTTTCTACTTCACAGTTTAAATTGACAGTTATTAACCAATAATATTCCATGACTTTAAAAAAAATTATTGTTAGCTACGTTCATTTTTTACTCACCAGGTTTGTTTGGCGTGTGATGTTCCGAAAAATTATGTACATGAATAAAATGCCCCCGTTACGTAACAAATCATAACAAAATCTCTCCATCACGCCGATTACCATCGATACTGAACCTTCCATGGTTCGTCTGCTAGCCGCAAGCGCTCGAAAAGCGAGGAGTGCGCATGCAACTGTGCACTTCTTTCCGTTATGATAACTTATATTTCTGTTACCATTTAGGAATGTTAGGAAAATATTTGTAATTTTCAGAAACCGCTTATGAAGTTAAATAAAAATGTAGTAAATTTACTATAAAAGCAACTGAATTTCGTTTTCAGCAATCTAATTTCGTAAATTTCAGCCTTTAGTATCTTAAATATGTCGGAATTTCCCGAACAGTTCTAATAGTCTAACTGTTTATTTCTAATACATCAATTCAGTCCATAAAAAATTAAAGTTCAAAAATTAGTTATTTAATGAATTTATGACAAAATAATGTTTTTTTTTTAAATGGAGTTAAAAAAAAATTATGTAAAGAAAATTTTTGATGCTACTTAAATGGCTAGGACCTAACAGTTGAATAAACCCTCAATCATAAAATGAAGCTTAAATTTTGATTTATTTGGAAATAAAATGAGAATCCAAAATTTATCATTTGAGGGGTTTCCACTTTCTATTTTAAAAAGTGGAATGTTTTCCATTTTGAATTTGTTTTTAAAATTGAATTTTAAAACAAGTTAAGAAAGTGAATTTTTATTCTTGGAAATGTGATCAAATTTTTCCTAAAATTAGTTTAACTTGAGCGCACTTTTTAAACTTTTAAATACCGTAATTGCAGTTCCAGTCAATTATTCTTAACAATGTGTTAATATACTATTCATTTAACGATTACTAGGAATGTAATTTACACACCACTAAAAATATTCGACTGGAACCGTAAATATGTAACTAATGTTTAAGTTACGTTAGCAATTAAAAGTTCAAAATTCCACATTCGAAAGCTTTTGAGGTTTTTATAATAGGATTTTAAAATAAGATGCCTTATTTTAAGACTATTTTAAGTTGTTTCTGAATAAAATATTTACATTAGTTGGAAAAGACAGTCGATAATAATATAATTTATTTAATTGTATGATCAGTCATACGCACATGAAATTTGTCAAATTTTTTTTGAGATGGACACTAGGACTCACCTAGAACAAAAAGAAAAGATAGTAGTTTAGTATGGGATACAGATAAAAAATGTTGGTTTAATTTAAAATGCAACTAAATTAATCTGTAAGAGAAGTATAGCCTTTTTCATAAACTTCGATCAAGATAGGCAATAATTTATAACTTTAATAGTAGATTTTCGAATTTCGTCAAACTATCAAAAACCATTTTTTATTGAACTCCCAAAAACATCCTATCATTGTGAAAATTATCACCTAATATTAAAAGTCAATCAACATTTCTTAACATATTTTTCTACAAATAGACACTGTCCACGTTTTAACGATTGAAAGATATTTAAAAATTTTGTAACTATTAAAAAAGTTCTCAGGCTGTAACTCAAATTTCTGTAATCGGTGTAGAACGAAATTCAAAATTATCTACTACTCTCTTGAATAAAGTAAGCTTGTAAAATAATAAACTGTAGACTTCGTGTCCACCTTTTTTCATTCTTAAATTACAGTTCTTGTATTACGCTACATGGTAAACGTGCCGTGAACCTAATGTACACAGTAAGCACATTCTTGAGTATCTCGAATGTGTGAAAGGATACTTTTTCTCTCTTTTACTCTCACCTCCCTCCATTTGCTTTCTTTTACACTCTGTCTTTCCATTCAGAATTCACCATGACTGAACGATAGTCTCTCCATTCTGTCCGGAGAACTTTTCCCATATAACCTTCTGCCTCAATCTCTTGAAATCTCCATCACCCTCCACACATTTTTCCTACGGAAAAAAACACTTCCTGCTTTTTAATGGATACTCAGCCTGGCCGCCTGTGATGACTATATAAAGGAGAGTCAAATAAGGGGTCAGGTTGAATTTCAAATATCGTGTACCTGACCCTCCAGAAATCTAAAGGAACGTTCTATGATAAATTAACCATTTGGTTGAAAAATTTATGTATTTTGTTCAAAATTCACCGAGAACATTCCTTTCTTCTGTTGAAAATAATTAATATTTTCGGGTTGGAAATTCAATAACAAACCGCTCTCTGAATAAGGCCGGAGATGGGCTGGTAGGGGAGTATTTTTCGTGGAATTCAGTTTCTCCTACTCTTGGCATATCGAAGCGCCATCAAATTCGCGTCCGCTCTTCCTGAATAGTGCCGCTCGTCAGTTCTGCCGTCCCAACAAGAAAAGTCGTAACTACATTTCGGACGAGTCCCCTGCCATCCCAATTTCGGTTAGGTGGACAGGGGACTCATCCGAAATGGAGTTACGACTTTTCTTGTTGGGATAGAACAAAACTGAGAAGAAACGGCACCATTCAGAGAGGCATAATTCATAGAGCGGACTGTATTTTATTGCAAATTCGTTTTTATGGGGGAGGGGGGGCAAACAATAATGTTTATAATTGAAAATGTAATTATTTCATTTTCGATTACAAATGTATCTTTTTTACCAAAAAATTTAATTCTTCCATTTTTTGTTCCAAAGTTATCCTTTATAAGTTAAAATTTTATCTATTTGGCAGAAGTTTAATGTTTTTTGGTTAAAATTACAAATATTTGGTTGAAAATAAATCTGTTTTGGTTAAGCATTAAACTAATTTGTGGAACAAACATCTTTTTTGGTTTGACTTCAACTGTTTCTGATTAAAAATTAAAATCTGTTTTGGTTGAAATATTAACAATACAATTTTTCGTTGAGATTTCATGTCATTTATTTAAAAATTAACCCAATTTTTAGAAATATCATGCATTTTGTTAAAAAGTCTTCCTTTGAGTTGAAGATTCTTCATTTTAGTCGGAAATTCAACTGTTCCATTTTTTGTGAAAATCTTCTTTGTTAAAAATTCCGCTATTTGGGATGATCAAGTCGAACCTCTAAGATGATCAAGCCAATAATTTTTTTTCTAAGCTTTAGAGATGATCAGTTCAAAAATCTAGAATCTAAATTCTAGAAGGCTGCCCCTATAGGCTTGAATTGTTCTTGAACGTATGTAGCTGGGACTCGTTATCAGTTCCAAAGTCTATGTTCTTCTCCCTCCAAGCGGAAATGAAGCAACTTCTCGCAAAGACTTATTCTTTTTTTGGCCCTGTTCTAAGTGGGTCACATATTCGATGTAATCGGGCCTTCCAGTTTGTGTCTGACTTCCGCTCGTGACGTCACTTCCCTTTCGGAATAGACGTCGTTGCCTCCTCCACAGCTTTGGATCTTTCGTCGACTTCCCTGACTAACATTACAGCGTCCAACTCACATGCATGAACAAAAACGAACATAAATATGCACACATAGCAAAATTCGTCGGTCTGCTGCACGCCCAAGCACACGCATGTTGGATATTTCACTGGTGCACTTGTGTGAACCTATGATAGAACTTGAGGAACAGAGGACGACCGGATGAGCTCTAGACTGTTTAAAGGCCTGCGTCCAGTCTTTACTTTGCTCAGTACCTCCTCCGTCTATTTTCACTTACCTCTAATCGATTTCTGTAGAATTTTACTCACTTGTGAGAAAAGAGACTTTAGAATGCCGGATAAACTTTCCTGTTTTCAAAATACTGACATTAAATATTAGGAATTAAAAACGAGTTTAAACATGTCTGATATGGCGCGATGATTACAAAGTTGACTATTGCAGGAATCAAATTTACACCCCAGTCCATTGTGTTTTCATAAATAGCAATCTCTAGTGTCAAGATTCTATAAAACATTTTTTTTAAACATAAGTTTCCCATTCTTTTCATTATATAAGTAACCAGTATCTTGATTGGTGCGTTGAATACATTAAATTAAACCAAGTGGCGTGTACGCAGATAAATTATGCCCACTGTTAGCACTTTGTAAGAACTGTAAGGGAAATAATAAATTAGAAGATCAACGATCTGCTTAATTAACGCAGTGATAACCTCAGCGTCTTGTTATACGCAATGTGCGTACAACTCACACAACAATACAGACATGAGTGTAAAATCACCCAAGCAGTTGAAGTTGAAGATATGACAACTAAAGCACCTGGGGAGTATTTTTCTTTCTTTCTATAATTAATCTTCCAATCAAACATATTTTTCAACTATGTTGAGGTAATTTACGAAAGTCTATCTATTTGCTCAAAGTTAATGAAGCTGACCTATTTTATTAAAGTAAAATTGTGCATGCTCCGTACAAAAAATATAGACTTATAGATTAGTATTTGGATTAAAAAGATTATCGAGTGTGTTTCAAAATATTCAGTCCATTAGGTACTTTTTTATGATGAGTGAATAGGTTAACAAAGTAGTATTTTCTTAAGATAATTTCAAAATGCCTGACATTTCCTCAAATGAATTGTTGTTAAGTAAATAAAAAAAGAGTTGTCAAATGTTATCTTCGAAACCAAGCAACCTAATCACTCTTGAAGCCAATTGCAAATTTTTGGCTGCTGAAAAAAGTAAATGTAGTATCAATCATAAAAAGGTGAGTTTTAATTAAAAAATAATTACTTTCTTTGTTGAAAAGTAGAAAGAGATACCCCATTATTATTAAATTAACCGAAGGCACAGTAGTGTCTTCAAACGAGAAAACTATGTTTTAAATATTAAAATCCAACTTTTTCATTATTAACAATACATGCATTAATTTCAGGAGCGAAAATTCGGAAATTTGCTTCACGTATGATATCAGTAATAGATTGCTTAGTTTCAAAGATAATTTGATACTACTCGTTTGTCATTAACTTGATAATAAATATTTGTTTTGAAATCTAGAATCATTGAATGATTGTGCACAGAAAAGACCAATGAAAAGCATATATTTCGGGCAGATTTTTTCCTTTGATTTGAGAGAGCAGAAGCCACTTAAAGTTGGGAATTTTGAAATTATCGTAAGAAAAAGATACTTTTGAACCTTTCAGTCATCATAACTAAATTAATATTCGATTAAAAATTTGGAAAGATACTCGCCAATATGCATGAAACCGTAATCTTTGGAATGTATTTTTTCTCATATTTAAGACATTTTTGTCTGCGGAGTTATTCACTAAATTATTTGGAAAAATTGAGGATCTATATTTTTTGGACGAAGAGTATAAGGTATTCATTATTTATTGCGAACATTAGAAAATAATTCAGAAATTTCTAGGAAATAGCGGGATATTCACAGGATGTTCAATATAAAATTCTGAAATATTCCATAAAGTTGTGTAGACTATTCCAGAATATTCTGGAAATTAACATTAAATTATTAAACTAACAGCTTATAAAATTCTTTGAAATTCCACAAGACTACAAAATTCGATAACATTCAAGACCATTTAAAAATATTTCATAGATTTTCAGCTCATTCTAGAATATTTAGGCTGTTTGAAGTATTATTTTATATTATTGAAAAATAGTCGAGAATATTATCAAACATTTCAAAACCTTCTAGTATTGTCTCGAAAATTTGAGCACAATCCAGAATTCTATAATAACATAAAAGATTCGAGTTCATAATGAAGTGTTGCAGAAAATTCTAGATCGTTATAAAAAGTTCTAGAATATTCAAGACTAGAATTAAAAGAAGGCTATAAACATACTATGCATCACCGTAAAATGGGGATAAGCGGGTCGTTTTTTCCGGAGGTTTCACAATAAAGTGCAAGAAAAAAACAACTATTTATCATCACTTTATGTGCCAGCGACGATGTCCCCGCGATGTGGGGCGAAATCGCTTTTTAATAAAAAATAGTTTTAAAAATGTGCTTGGAAGAAAACATTAACGGAAAGAGTAATTATTTATAAGTTTTGTAAATACTTTAAAGCAATTAAGTTACTAAAACTGGTGGCAACGTAAAAATATTCTGCTTATTGTCACTCGGAACAAAACCAGATTCAGCCCCAAAAAAGAAAACAATTTTTATTAATAAATATAAATGAAGCTGCATTTTGTATTTGCTTTACACTCCATGAACTTATTCCTACTTAAAACGTTTAATATTTTTCACAACTTATGCAACACATCATATGCAAAATACCCACATATCCGATACCAATGTCTTGTTCAGGTAGTGGAGGTCTGTAAAAAAATCGGCGCGTATTGTGAGTGAGCTGGTGATAAAAGGTACCACCACAGCTTGGATCGTAAAACTCGTAGAAAAGTTGCAAAATAGAAAAAGAGTAAAAAGAAAATTGCCGAGTTTTTGTACCCATAAAGCCGATACGTTACAGCATTCAATACCTTTCACAATAGACATATAACTTTTTATTATACGTTTTGTGAAAACACTTCCAACAATTCAATTTCGAAAAGTATGATGAGGCGCAAATTACAAATCTTCAATCTTTTCTTCAACTTTCATACAATTACTTTTTATTTATGATGACGCTGGGACCCCGACTCTTGAATTATTTGGAAATTTCAAGCAAAAATTGAGAACCACTGTGGTTGGAAGGAGTTCCCACGCTAGTTCGCGCTACGTAGCTATATCGCGGCTAGATATGTTTGTTACGAATAGGCTTTTAGACATAGGTCGATTGGCCTTTTCGTGGAAGAAGCAGCAATAAGAAATGTGAGTGTGTTGTCAGATAAGAAAGAAACCGGAAGTAGAAGTGTCACTTAAGCCAAAAGAATATGTTCCTCAAGTCAACATATCATTATTATTTATATTAGTTTAGGCTAAGAAGGAGTTAGTAGGTGTGGAAAGGCAAATTATGATATAGTGTATAGATTCAAAAAAAGTGCATTGTGAACACATTCTTCAGACACTGATGTAAATTTTCTGAAGAAGTGTACCAAGAAACAATATTGAAATGCAACTAGTATAGGTATTAACTTTTAGTCAGGCAGCAGTAAGAATTGTATTGTGCTGCTTGACAAAAGGATAACTGAAATAGTTTAACTAATAACTCGGCAGGAACTATTCGTGGAAAATTAATAATTACAGTTTCCTGCGATTGGTAACACTTCGTGCTACGTAATTACGAGTTATTTTACTCTATTGTAAAATAAGCATGTAAAAATCGAAAATATTAGACTTGATCATAGAATCTCCGGAAATTTCGAAATTTGCATTTAATCTTCAAATATTCGGCATAAAGTATCAGAAGGCGTGCACGAAACTGAAACCCGGCATTAACGATTTTCTCTGTGAAGATTCTTAACGGCGCGCCTGCGCATGATAAATTCGCTTTGGAGCTTGCGCAATGGTATGCGTGCGTGCAGAGTCCGAGAGACAGTCGAAGTTGAACGAACCCACGTGCGAGCCAAACCTCGCTATTTTTTAAAGGTCCATTACAACTACAGTCATGCAGGTACATCCTCCACAAACTTTCTCTGAAGCAGCGAAATTCTTTTTTCACGTGTCGCATCAACCATCAAATCAAGAAATCCAAAAGATGTTTCTAGCGGTGGCGCCATTGTAAATTGTCTAGATCAAAAATTTAAAAACATGTGTAGATTTACATACAGATGTTATGTAAAGCAACTTCTTATCCAAATTATGGTTATAATATTCTGTCGCGAAGATAAGACAAAGAAATAGTGTATGTGAAAAAAATTTATTGTAATTCTGTGTATTCTACTGGCGCAAAAAACATTCAATATACAATTATACGTTTTTCCAAGGTCTTTTCGAACAAAGAGGAAATTTAAAGGCACACTCCCTCAAGATTGGACAATTTTCTTTAGAGATCTGAACAGACTTAAGGGCAGCTTTTTTACTTTGATTTCGGTTTAAATCTGAATTGAGCAAAACAATTTTTAACGTCCAAAATCCAACAAGGTAAAATATAAGCAATTCAATTTGAAAAAATTCACAGATGATCTTTTCTTTAAAAATACGATGTTTTCGAAATAGATCCTGCATTTCGTTCGTTTAATTTCGATGCGTAATTGGATATAATACCTTTAGAGAACTTGGTCGTTTTGAATATGCGAGGCAGGCTCTTATTAACTCTTTGCATTTATGATATTAGAGTGGCCGTTAATTAACAGGCAAACAAAATTTTATAATATCGCGCATAGCTTCGAGCTCCAAGTAATTTTAATTTTGACACGTGCACTCTTAAGTGTTCAGCAGTATCCATTATTTCAGCCTGTAATTATCGATACGTAATTATAATCAATTACAATAATCCTGAAGGATATAACATCAAGTTTTGCTTACTTGAAAAAAATGATCAAGGTTCTAATAACGATTTTCGAAATTACAGGTACTATTATGATATTAACGGAAAACTTTCTTAAATAGAAATTACTGTATAAGGTCCAGGTCATAATTCATAATATCAGAATTTTGCGAACGTTAAATTTTATTATGAATTTAGTGCAGATTCTTGATTAAACTTTGAAGAACTGCCTACAACTTTCATTTACTTTCACAAAACAGTGTAATTTTTAACAAAAAATAACTCAAGATCATTTTTTAACCAAAGAAATTAATTTTTACAACTTAGTTCAATTTTCCACCAAGTATTTGAGTTTTCAATATAAAAAAGATGACTTTTTAACAAATTAGATGAATTCTGAAACAAAAAAATAATATTAGATTATTCAATTGAAAAGAATTAACACTTATAAAAAAAGGACTTTTCTACCAAGAGATGAACTTTCAATCCAAATGATGAATTTTTCTATCGAAAACAGTTACGTTCTCGATCCAAAAAGATGGATTTTTAACAAAATAGTTGAATTTTCAACAAAATAATAAATTTTTTAGACCAAAGAGATAAATTGTAAATTAAAGAATATAATTGTAGACTTTCCAATTTAATGAATGAACTATCAAAGAAAAGTAACGGAGTTTCTTTTTGAAAAAAGGTAAGTTTTTTGAAAACAGAGAAAAAACGAAGCATTATTTAAAAAGGTGGAAAGGGAGTAACAGGGACAGAGGGTGAAGTCTGGAAATGTAGATGATTGTCTAAGAGTTTCTCTAAGTCTAGACGATCAGATTCGTATCTTATTAATTGTCAGCAATGCAAGAGTCAATTAATCGGGGTTGAGATCGCTAATAAAATTAGCATCGTTGGATTTTAGTTTCTCGGCACGGAGCCACGAAGTTGTAGATTATCGTTTGTGTCGAACAATACTGTGTGTGCCGGCCGAGAGCTTCTCCGCTAGATACACGGCAATGAATGACGTCGTCGCGACTGGAAACAGCTGACCGCATTCCACGATAATTGCTTTGCATAATCGTAAAAGCCCTGTCTCCACGGCGTTCGTTTTTTTTCTGTTATTTTTTTGTTTCGAACGGTACATTGGTTCAGCATCTCTTGTATAATCCAAGAATCGACACGTGAACGAAATACGGACGTCGACCTGGTAGCAAAAGAGTCGATTCGACCACATCGCCACTCTGCAGGGGTCAATACTTTTTCCGCCGGCACTGCCTTTTAAAGTTTAAAGAGCCACAAACGCGCGCGCGCGCCGTCTAGGTATGACAGTGGCGCTCATTTTATACGTAACAGCTCTTCCTGGTACAGAATTCAGCGACCGGAACGCCCCGATTACCATATCCGGAGGACAAAACAAAAAAATTATTTCTTCACTCTGTTTCATAGAGATTGTTCATTTTAATACAGAAAAGTTTCTGTTTCGATGACTTCCAGCCATTCGAGTAGAAAAAAAGTAACTTTTTTTATACTGGAGGTTTTAGATCTCGTGCAGATCCTGAAAAATTATTCATTCGAGATTCAAGGTTTTTTCAAGGATCTGTGGATTTTTCAAGGTACAATTATATTGAATAAGTTGCATTTTTGATAAAAAAAATTACTGTTAAAAAAATGTTACAGTCTGGATTTCAGACAAAAAAGATTTGTATCTTAAATAAAAAAAACAGCAGAATTCAACCAAAAAAGACAAATTTTCAACAAAATAATTTTTAATGAAGATGAAATTCTCTCAGGAGAGATAAATTTTGAACCCAAAACGATGGATTTTTAACATAAGAGTAAAATTTTCAACACGGTGTCTGTTATAAAAAAAAATTCTGGACAATTCTACGTTTTTTTCAAGGTTCTCTAGATCTTTCCAGGTCTAATATTCTTCATACGTAGCCATTAAAGCAGTTAACTTTTGGATAAAAAAAATTCATTCTTTTAAGACATCTACCCTACACACCTTCAAAGTATTAAATAATACTTAAATAACCCAAAAATAATCTATCTGTGAATAAATAGATTGTAATTACTTAAAATTAAAAAATCTCTATGTGTATACAAGTTCCCTACTTAATTGTAAATAATGTTTTAAAGCCTTTCAAATAATATTTAAATGTGTAAAGAAAGTAATATTCATATATGAAATTAAGTAAATATTTTTTATTTCTGAAACTAACTAAATGAATTAGGACGAGTAATTTCTTCATGGTACACATTTGTAGGAAGATTAATTGAACGTTTTATTGTGGGAAGCGTTCACAAACGATTACAGGATATTCTTAACATATTAATTATCACTATCGAATATTAAAATAAATTAATAATAAAAAAGACATACTAATTGATCATTTCTTAATTTTTTTTAAAGGCACGATTTTGAATTATTAAGTTATAAGATATAAGTTTGAATTATTATAATAATTCAAACCATTTTTTTAAATTTAAGTAAACTCGAAAAATGTCCTGACATATCGAGGCTTTTCCAGGTATATAAAATTTCCCTGATAATTCCAGATTTTCCAGGCGAGCAGATAACCCCGAAAAAGAACTTGAAAAAGAGCCTGAAAAATCCTTTGAAAAGTTCCCTATAGATACATTCCACAGAATTACTGCGTTCACTTAGTTTTTTTGATGCCATTTCTAATTTTTTGTTTTGAAAAACTGTAGAAAAATAAAATATCTTATGACTTTCGAAACGATATATTCCAAAAAAAAATCTAATTCATTTTAAAACAAATCATGCTTTTATGGTTTGGAGATAGTAGAAATATAAGTTTCATTTTTGAATAAAAAATATAGTGTTTATGAAAGTCTGATTTCGTTAATAATGACCCAAATAAATTCAGTTTCAAGAGTCAAAATAAAGTATACCTATAGACTGAAAAAATACATTAAATTATTTTTTTAACAATTCAAAGATGTATTAAAATAATAAAAGCTTTTCTCAATATACAATTTGAAAATTACCGATTGCAACAAAAATTACTTACCACGCAGATTGTTATTGTCAAAAATGAATTATGTGGTTATATTTTTCTTTTGTCAGTAATGAAAGTCAATTTATTTCAGAATATTCACTGAATCTTATCTATTTGTATGTATAGAATTTGGAAACGACTTTATTTGAAAAAAATAAGAGAAAATACTATAATTCAGTTATTTCCTGAACATTCTTATCGGCGCATCATCACCAAGAAAATAAATGACGAGAATGTAAAAAAGCTCGACTCGAAGGAATTCCATTTAAATCGAAGTGGAATTCTATTACAAGAATAGCTCCTTTTCACATATAAGTTTGAAAAATATTCCTCTAATGAATACGTGACATTTACTTAAGACTTACGAGACCAATAAACCAACTCTTTTTATCTACTTAAAAAGGAATTTAACTAGAGCTTATACTCTGGAATGCAGATAACAAAATTTGTGGTTTATCTTACTCTGTTTCGCTATCAATTCTCGCGGTACTAACGTGACATTAGATCGCGTAGAGATAAAGTATACAAACTTAAATAAAATTACAAGTGTTCTCATATTTCTAGTTCTCTATTCCAATTCTATTTGAGTCAAATAACTTTAAATATTTCCTTTCATGAAAGAAGCAAAAATTGCTTGATTTATACTCTCTTGTTCTTTTCTTTTTTCTATTCTTTTTTGTTTTTTTTTTTTGTTTTGATGCGATGAACGCGTGGGAAAGAAGCCGTTAGAACAGTGGTAGTACGAAGGGTGTACAAGTTTTTATAGCTTCGCTTTCCACGAAAACTGACTTGTCCCAATAAGGTAGTGATTCGCATTCTTCTTTTGTTCTTGGATGGTACGTGCCACCGTGGTCAACGCCGAGAGCATCGGTCTTTGCCCGGCGTCATGACACAAGTATGTGCATCTAAACTCGGTGACATCTATTCTCAAGATTGAGTTGAGATTACAGCAAGCCAAAGATTCCTTAGAAAATAAATTTAAAAATGTATTATCTGCAAACGAAAAAATCAAAAATCCATTCCTAAGAACTGCTTTTCACAATCTCTTAATTAAAACAACTGCGGAGAAATAAATGGCAAAAATCGCATTGAAAACATGCGAACAAAGTTCATTATCTGAATTTCAGTGTATTTTTCAGCCTCCTCAGATAATGCACGGAATATTAGCGATAGCAAATTCAGTGAGTGCGAATGGATCAATTGAATAAATAATAATAATCTAGAGCAGAATGTAAATTGCACTGCATCTTTATAAATGTTAACACAGTAATTTTACACTCTCTCGATTGCAATCGTTGAGAAAGTATTCAATGTTCAAAGATGCTCTTCAACTGCCTATAACATGTACCCACTTTATATGGTAATTTTTCATTGTTATACCTACGTAGAAGATGCATATATCGAAGTAATAAACGTCCTGTAGACTGTAGAGCAGCGCCTACATGACCCATTTTGTGATGTTTCATACTTTGTCGGGCGGTCTATGTAGAACCGTCATAAGAATTGCTAGACTTTATATCTAATAAATCAATGTACTCTCTTGAAATGCTTCATAATCTTGAAGAATTACATGAAGAAAAAATCAGTAAAAAAAGAAGGTGCGAGATAGTGAATTTAGGTGAACTAAGGTGGATCAGACTTTGTCACATGGTCTATGCAGGGCCGTCATATTAATTGCTAGACTTTTAATTGCATAAACCATTATACTCTCTTGAAATGCTTCATAATCTTGCGAAATTACTTGATGAAAAAAGTGAGTAGAAAAAGAAGGTGCGATATTCCTTATCGTTTGGCACTGGCCGTCCGTGCGCCCTCGAAAACGTAGCTAGTGAACGAAGGTAACATTGGATCAGACATACCGCGAACACAGGGTAGAATCGTGGAACGTGGGATGCCGCTAAACAGGGCCTTATATGGTGCAAATATCCCCGTTTCTCCTCGACGTGCACTTCGTTATTTCATCGAGCAACGTTCTTTTGCTCGGCGATCGCAGATCCGCCTTTATGGCGTTCCAAGAGAACGCACCTTATTTTACTTGTGTCGATTTTCCTCCATAACAATCTCTACTTTGGTTCTATAATTCTATTGCACTGCCCAAGCAAACACATAAAGATCTAAGAGTGGGTATAAACCGTTAAAAAGGTAGAAAAAAATCTCACTCAATTTTGGGGTCTTTCTCAGGTTATTTAAATTTTCAAATTCAAATAAATCTAAACAATTTATAATTTCAGGTATTCAAAAAAAATCGATCAATGAATCTGATTGAATAATGTCAAACTCAAAACTTTAATTTTATATAAATTCGAAGCTTTCAAAATAAAAAATAAATTCAACATTGATAAACATTTAATATCGTGAAATTTCAAACTTGAACAATTTTATATTTAGGGTAGCCTAAATTCTATGGATTGAAGAAGAAGCACTCGAAACTGTTCAACATTTCAGACTTTTAATAATAATGAAATTGTACAAGATTACTTGATTAGAATTAACTTTTGAGTTGAAATTGTACAATTTTGAACGATTTAAATTTAAAACTAAACAATTTTAATTCCTCCAAATTAAAATGCAACATATTCAGTTTAAATTTCTTCTATTTTAAAAGTTTTTCCCGATTATTCATTACTGAAGACTTAAACTTTCAGTTACTCGAGTAAAAAGGTTTTCAATTTAAAACGGTCTCAATTTTCAATATTAGAATTTGAAAACATTGAATTTGCAAATATTTAAATTACGAAACTTTCAACTATTCTTTCTTTGATGACAAATAGTAGTCTATCCCGAAATAATAATTTTCGTATCTCCAATGTATTGCTTTCACATTTTCATTTATAAACTAAATAAAATATCGCGTTGAAATTTTGGAAAATGAAAGAAAGTATATCAGCCCACTGCTGTCTGGCGCATGACTTTCTGTTTCTAACAGAAAAGTTGTTTTTCTAGAAGTTTTTCACGCTTATCGTACAGCCGTCGTCGAAGACTAAGCAGACTAAAACGCTAGGTTTCTTTAGATGAGAAACTTCTAAAAAAACGACTGTTTCTGTGAAAATACAAACTGAAACTGGAAAAATAAGAAGGCGGAAAATCATACATGGACATTGTCACGTGGTCGGTAATTTGTGACTCAGAGAATACTATTTAATCTTAATTTGAAAACAAATTGTTAAAACTAGAAGGGTTCATATAACAATTGTTTAATTACAAAAAAATTTGAATTATTAAGGTCTTGACTTAGAAATGACATATTTTAAAGAATTTAAAGGACAATTTTTTCAATTTCACACTGTCAGTAGAAAAGAATACATAAACTTATTATGACCACCTTAAAAGTTTTAAGATTAAATTCAGCCAGATTGATCTATATTTAAGCAAAATTCATCTCATTTTAAGTAAAATTTTTCTCCGTCACGGATAGATAATGAACTTTGCTGAATTTTGAATACAAGCTAACTTTAAGGTCTAACTTCCTTCAACATTTTTTCACTGATTTGGTATTTCATGTTGATATCAACTGAAATTGAAAGTGGACTAAGAATTAAACAAATTCCTGGTCAGAATTCCCGGTTAATACCCAATTTTTCTTTTCAGTTATAGCCACCATGTAAAAGTGTTAATTTAAAGTAGAGTATCACCTTCCGGTTGTATTTCATCTCTATATATTTGTACCCAGGGTGGAGGTGTTACAGATATATAAGGGGGGCAGAATACGCTTTTTACCCTCCTGTATATAGTTCTGTCAACGAAATGAGGTTACGCGGAGAAGAGAAAAAGGAAGAGAAAAATATCCCGAAAGAGAAAATTAAAATCGGATTAAATGTGCTGGAAGAGAATGCACAACGTTAATTAATATGCCGATTGTGTTGCTAAATTTATTGGGTAACATAAGGAACGTCTCTTTTTTATTTCTTCGGTGCGGTTTCTTTATAATATTGAACAAAAACACTACATGTATCCCAAACAATTATTGATATGGATAACGATAAAGTTCAGCATAGAGGTATTTTGATTTTTATTGAAATTGAATGACTTTTCTAGTACAGTTACCCAAGAAATATTGTAATTATTCTCGAATTTGGTGTGATCATAATTCGCAAGAATGCTCTTGCTGGGGTGCAATGTGCATGCATGCACAAAGTGCATATAGGAAAGGCGCAAGCTGCATATAGCAGGCGCAGTAGACCGTCCCGTCTCGTCGTGCCTCAGACCTTAATGACGTCATTATCTCTAATTAGAATTCTTACAGTAACAGCCTCTGCCGCGAGCTATTCTACCTTCTGTCTTACATATGGCAGGACGATCCCAATCATATTTAAAAAATTCCTTTTCTTACTCTTCGTGATTCAGGTGGCTCTACAAGAAAAGGATGACCGTTCGAAATTCATACTAAAAGAACTACGGGTTTCCACTATATAAATCAATTTTTACTTGCATTAGTGCCCAGCTGCTCTGAACCAAGTTTTATTTAAAAGATTTTTATCAAATATTAAAAAAACTTTAGGCCCCCTTTTTAATTAACTCAATATTTGTTAATTTCAGATTGATTTATGTGGCTTTTTTCAAAAGGAACAGGTAAGTGCTAAGTTTTCTCAGAAGTTATGAAAATGGTGAAAAATTTTTAAGTCTTTTTGTTTTCGCATAATATCTTGTCCACTGTACATGTGTACATTCTACATAAAAATGGTATTAAGATAAATTCATGAAGAATAAATTATGTTTAAAACTAAAGAAGAAAATGCTAAGGAACTGCTTTGTTTCAATAGAACCCGATAAATTTCTTATTTAATAGTATCATGCGGAAACTAATTTATTGTTTAAGATGCCGAAATATTTAGTAACTAACGATGCAAGTCTAAAAAAGGTTTGCTTATACCGTATTGGTAACACTAATTAATGATTTTAAAACATTACTTCTAACGAGTAATTTAAGAAATTAATAATTTAAGAATATTTACTTCTAACTCATAACTTATGAACTATTTACATTAGACAAGTTGTTCTATTGCTGGGAATTAAATAAACTTCCTTTTTGTTTTTTATAACCTTTAGATAGGACAGAAAGTCAATAAATATTAATCACAGTGGAACTTTTTCATGTAAAATAAGTTTTTTTACACCGAAAATGTTACGTATTACTGATTAAAAATATCAAAAAATTCATTTAATTCAGTAAGTTTCAAATAAGTTTAGGAATATCTAAGAAAATTACAAAGAATTTGATAAAATAGCTAAAAATTCGAAATATTATGACATCCCAAGAAATTCTATGAAATCTGATCATATTTCCTGAAATACTGGAAAATTTATTTTTATAGATCTAATAATCATTACAAATTTTCCGACATTCTGAGAAACTTATTAAAGCCACATGAAAATGTTTTTAAATTGCATGATATCGCCTTGGAATTACTGATATCGACTAAAAATGTCTGGAAGTGTTTTAAAATTCCCTAAAATATTTCAAATATTTGAAGTGTCTTAAAATCCCTTGAAACTTTTTTAAATGCCTTGGAATCTTTTGGAATACCCTGAAATATTTCAAAATCTTTGAAATCTCATTAAATGACTGAAATAATTTGAAAATGCCTTGACATTTTTTTTAATTCCTTAAAAAATGTTAAAGTTCTTCAAATCTTCTTGGAATTATACAGAATACCCTAAAATTAAAATTAATGAAGTAGATTAAAAATTCCTTGGAATTTTTTCAAAAATTCTCGAAAAATTTTTAAATCCTTAGAAATGTGTTCAAAATTTTTCGAAAGAATTTAATAAAATTCAGAACTAGGTATAGACGTGAATTCAAAAGAGGCTAATACATATGGGTTAATTTCTTAAAAGAAAAGTGACTAAAGTGACTGTGTGACATCCCTAATTATTCTTGACAGTTAGTTTAAAGTGTTTCTTGCTGAAATTCCCTGGCATTCGACCATTTTTTCCAAATCCCTGACTTTTCTTTGATTTCCAGATTTTTCCTGACCTGCGGTCAACCTGATTTCCTATTCCGCCATATGTTGCCAGAGATGAATTGTTAAAGTTGTTGGAATTAACTTACAATTCTTCGAAATTCAGCGACTGTCCGAAAACTGAATATAGTCGCCACTGGTAAAAAAAGCCAACTTGATATTATACATTTTGGTGAAGGTAAAAAGAATCAGATCCATCAGATTACATACCTACTCTTGTATGCATTAGTGAAACTCTTGGTCGTTTGGTATTTAAAGAGATCCAAGAAAGAGGAGGAGTTATGCTGAAGAATATTTGCAATTGGTTGTCACGTGACAAGTTCGTTTCCAGCTAGACAGGATCGTTTGTAAGTCATCTTGTTGAATAACATGCACGCAATAGCACCCCCTGTCCGTCCCATTCTGACACAACATTCGGTTCGAGTCTCGCGCCTGACAATGCCGCATAACACGTATGTGCGCACGGGTGGCGCTCACAGAAGCGCGAGTCGTTCCTTCTTCTTGATGCAACTGTGACGTCAAGACGAATACCTGTTGCGTGCGAACTACGAGGCGACGCTACGTATGACTAGCGAATGGATGCTGTTTGTGCATATCGTTCACCTCCCTCAACTCACGTGCTTCAATACCTTTCCGAAATGATTTTTTATTTAAATGAACAGGGCGACCGAAAAACTTTATTTTCAATATTCTTATATTTTTACCTGAACAATTCTCCATTTCCCTGAAAATTTAATATTGAAAGGCCAGAAGTTTTATCTTCTAACATTTTTAACATAGAGTCTTTTATAAACGCAATAAAATGGGTTTCAAATCTATATTTCAAATTTATTATTATTTTATCCCAAAAAGTTGAATTTTCAACAAAGGGGCAATCGATATACCACGTGGACAATTTTTCACCACTTTTTGACCCCCCTCCACCCGTTGTGGACAGACGTG
>NC_046659.1:65292099-65306894 GCF_010883055.1 Belonocnema kinseyi
CCCCCTCCCGGTCCCCTCATGGACAAGCGTGGAATTTTGCCATACCCTCATACATTCACGGACTGAAAATTATTTTAAATTTATTTTTATTTTCTACAATCATTTGAAGATTAAATGAGAATTAAAAAAAAATGACAGAATTTTATGTTTAATGCAGTACTTTTTAAACTAGTATGGCTATTTAGGACTTTGTTTTTTTATTTAACTTGCTAACTTTGATAAAATGATTAGGAATGGATTTTCTCAAAATCCCTACTTTTCAAAATTTCCATTTTTTATAGATAGACGGTAATATTTAATACATATTCTCTGAGTTTCGTTCCCGATTTACTGCTACTACATATTGAAAAAAAAACTATTTAAAAAAAAGAGCAGGACAAAAATTGAAGAAGATAATGTTATTGGTTAAAAATTATACCAAAAAAGTATTTTACACTTTCTACATTTAGCACCGCACCGCAGCCAACCCTCAATGACAAAATAAATGGTATAGCCTGTCCCTTTGCAGTCTTGATATCATTTACTATATCATGATTATTATTGCGTACTAATTATTATTTTGTACTTAGTATTCTTTTGTTTATATCTTGATATATTTGTTTTTTTGACGCAGTTACTTTTCGTAAAAGAAACGCAATGAAAGGAATAAACAAATGTTTATCTTATTAGAGTTCGAAAGAAGTTAATTTGTTTGATCTGTTATTATCCTTATTGTGGCTACATTAAAACTTAAAATAAAAAGTAACTGTGCAGAAAATACACAACTTTTCAAGATGGAAACGAAAGGATAATCGGTACAAAATAATGAATGAGATCAAAACTCTGCGAGGGATATGCTATATGCATTACGTAACAATTAAGGATTATTTGTTGCGTTACCAAATAATAAGAAATGCACAATACTTTTTTTTATCAAAAAAGACATCCTCTTCAAAATTTCCCCCTTCTCTAGTAATTTTTGAAAAAAATCATACTTTTTTATATTTTTTGAAAAACAATTTTTTTCAATAGGAAGTTGTATAGTTCACTAAAACTCAAAGACTGCAGTACATATTATCATCTATCTGTAGAAAAATAAAAATTTTAAACAGTGGGGTACTGGGGTTTATGAAATCACTTGGTTTGTGAATCACTTGAATTGAGGAATACACGAAATTAATTTAATATTAAGTAAAGATTATGAAAGGTACAAAGGTGCAATTCAAATGTGGATAACTTTTGATACAAATTTTTTAATTAAAATCCCTTTTTTTTATTCAGTGGAATTAGAATGATTGTCACAATCAGGAACTCAAATTTGCAAGGTTTCAGTTAATAATAATCTATTAGGAAATGGTGAAATATTATACTGATATTCCCTTATTACCAAGCAAAAGAAGATTGGAATTTTTGTCTACTCAGAAATCAGTGAATGACGACTTTTCACTAACTCATAATGTATTATCGAATTTCAGTGAACCTAGCTGCCCTTTTCTAGCTACCCTGGGCTCACCGAAATTTCTTTTTACGCTCACCGAATTTCGGTGAACCTAGACACAGCCTTTTTCAAATTAAGTGTTACAGTAAAATAATTTAAAATAGAAACTATTACTCTTCACCGAATGTTTGTAGTGCACATTGTATTTTGTATTAGCAGGTTGTTACGAAAGAGTTCTTGTCTCGAATGGATACATTAACCTTTATGTGCGTTGAACGCGCGTCGTTCTACGCGTGCAAAGTACACTTTATGTGTTGCACAAACCCATTAACCCTTTTATGAATGAATCATAGTTTGCGCGTGGATTCCCAGAAAAGATTCCGCTATCTCTACAGTACAGATTCATGTTAAGTCATACAAATTTATCAATTATGCATAATTATTCAAACAAATTAGATGTTCCTGAGATGCAGCGATAACCTATATAATTATTTTCAAAACATTACAAAATTCTAACAGCGGGTTTTCAAAAACAGTGAAACACTACCAATTGAAATTTATATATGCAATTTGCAATATTTCATTAGTCTTCATAATATTTTACAGATTTTGAAGCTTTCATTTATAATAATTAATAACTTTTTTAATTTTCAATTAGTGCTCGTCCGAATTATTAGATACTTGACTCTGCCAGTAGAGAAAGTCGTCGATGCGAGACAGTAAGGCGCGCATTTTAAAAAATATGACTCATGATTCATCAGAGAAATAACTATACGCGCCTGCTTTTCAAGAGATGATCGAAATTAACAAAAATAGACGGGGCTCCGGAGCTCGCTTGGACACTGGCCAATCTCAAGTAAAAAAAAAACAGTATACAGCAGAGCTAGACAATCGTTACTGAAATATTTTTATTACACTTCAGAGACTTTATTACACTTCAGAGGTTTCATTTTAGAAAATGAAACTTTTCTTGAATAATTGCTTGTCTGTTCTTTTTTACAAAAACATGTGTCTGACTAGTTTAAAATTTTAAACATGTGAAACTGATAGATCCATTATCTTCAAGCTTAAGATAAATAAGAATTAGTCCAACTACTATGATTTATGACTTGCAATATTTATTTATAAATCTAAGAGAATGATCGAAGCGAACAAATACGGACCATCAGAGGCTGAATCTAGGAATCAGTATATAAAGAAATGTGTTGATCAGCCTTCTTATTAGGGGATATAAACTAAGAAGATAAATATTTGATATAAATCATTTTAAATGTTGATAGATACTAAGAAACAATTCATGGAGGTTTTCAATAGAAAATGGCTGTTAAAAAACGTTGGCTTCCCGATACTGGGGTTATCTACTGTACTTGTTAGAACCATTGAAGAATCTTAACAATTTGGGAATATTAGCGAGGAAGTGTCTTTGGCTGATAAAAACATACTAATGTATGTAAAATGACCCTGTTATGATGGAATGATAGAAAATATTTGGGTCAAAGTACAATTGATCTTAGACATTGAGATCATCAATATTTTAGATACGTTCAGAGAAAGTTTCCGGATCCACCTACTTTTGTTTTCGCTCATTGTCTATCCATTTTTGTTGCATTGAAAGGAAGTTCTCGCCCACAATTTCAACTTATATCTAAAGATTAAGAATCATATGTTAAATTTAACGGTATTCATTTCGAGCTGGCAAGCTCATAAAATTCCTGTTTAAAATACTGTTTTAATAATTGTATGTTTTAACACACAAAATTTTTTTCCAACATTAAAAAACTACAACTGTTTTAATAATTGTATGTTTTAACTGTTACCGCAAAGTTTAATAAGTTGGCTGTAATTAATTCCAGATTTTATGCTGCATTGATTTTCTGGTTTGTAACGATAGATACCCAATAAGGTTTCTCAAGAGGCAAAAACCGCCATCCTTTGTTGTAGACTATACTCACAGTTATTTATGAATCGACGTTTATGGGATACCTTGTGTATAGTTGAACATATCACACAAGCATTTATGTACGTCATATATCATGGCAACGATGTTGTGCTACGTGACTTGAGCTGTGATGAGGCTATGGGATCCCATTTACGCATTACGTAAAACATCAGTCGATCGTTATCTCTAATGCCTCGTTCCTCATTTTCAAAGTACAAATGTAAGGCCCATAAAAAATCATGAGTAAGGTGAAACAAGATATAAGCAATGCGAAAAAGTATTTTACAAAAAGATCCGCTTCTCGAAGTAATTTGTTAAAAATATTACTTTGAAAGAAGTTAAGACTTTTTTTTCATAATTCTAAGTTCGAAACTCCATTGAAATAAAGTTCGCTCAAAGCTAATTTATCTATTAATCCGCAAACTACTTGGAGTGTGCCACATTGAATTCCTATTGAATTGAGGGTAAATCCTATAAGATTATAATCTTCAAGCAAATATGTTGAAGCAAAGTCGACAGTCAAATAATTTAATGCAAATTAGTTAGTTTTGATATTGAACATTTTTCAATTTCTTGAAAGATTTGAAAATGGAATTGAACTCCCCTGCGCATGCGCAGAGACTTTGCAGTCCTGCCAACTCTTAATGGTACTTTTATTACTTTCAAATATATACATCTAGACTAAATATAATTATGCAAATGTAAAGTGCTAATTAAACTTCTTTTAATTCCGAATGATAGTAAAATATATTTACTGTATTAACAATGTTGACCTGCATGAAAGAAATGTTACTAAGAAAAAAATGTTTGTTAGATAAGAAACTGTTCTTTGATTCAGAAGAGATATCTTCAATCTTTAAGAAATAGGTTGATTTTTTCTAAGAGCAAGAAGCATGAAACTTATTGGAAACTAGCTTTACAGTCATTGGACATACCTTTTTTTGTAAATTCCGCGAGTTTCTGCTCCTCGATCATCCGGAACCTTTCGTACTCGGAGAACCAAATAACCACTGTCTTTAATGATGAAACGAACCAGCATATTTTCCGTTGATATCTCCACAAAATGAACTTTCAAGAACACAGTTCTTCATGGTAAAAAGACTTATTTAAAAAAAATCTAAAAGAGTATTTAAAAAAGATTGAAGTCTTTTTTTTCCACTGTTGCCGCCTTTCTCACAGGGGAGGGATCAACTAAACTCGCGAGTAATTTCGACACTGGATCGCGAAAATCGATCTTTGGACTCACGGACATCGGACTGAGATTTTTTAAGTGACGAAAGAAGACAAAGTACAGGAGGGAAAGAAGAAAGGAAGATGAAAGGTTGAACCGGAAGAATTCTGAAGAAGTTCGTACGGAGGAGCAAAAAAATATTTTTTTCTGTTTAATTCCCATTTGAATATCTTCTTTTGAATGTCTTAATGTTTCTAAGATTTCAATTATTCCGAATTGTTTCTTAGGGGGTTGGATATTTAGTTTTTGCGAAACGGACGCCAAAGAGGGAAGAGAAGGGGTAGGAATGAGGAAGAGATAAGTATGAATTCAAGAGGAAGTGAATAGATAAAGTAGGAGACAAGTAAAAATCCGTAGTTGTGTAGTGAACGAAAGGCGTGAACTGTTAAGCACCTTTCGTGGACGACCGGCTGCGGACGAGAACTGAGAAGGCCAGCAGACCGCTGGTGAATCCCCTCTTTTCCCAGTTTCTTTCTCCCACTCTGAATTTCCCCTCTCTCTCTCTCTCTTCTACCCTCTCTTATTTCGCTCCTTCACCTTCCTCGTCCATCTTCCGGCAAAAGGGCGATTTAAAATCGTGTAAGTCGACCCCGCGAAAAATCAAAAGCAACCCGCAAGCAAATCGTGCCGGTATTTTTCAAAAAAGCAGGTCGAAATTGGTGAGGTATACGCAATTTTCTTCTTCCAAATTGGACGCGCTCTGGTGGCAAGACGTCCAAGTTAAGCAAGCGTGCAAAATGGCCGTGCCCTGACTCGAATTCCGATCGAGTACGGATATGCGAATTGCGAATGCTTCACGCTAGTTGCTGGAATATCTGGCGAAGAAGTGAAAATTGGATGCAATTTTTTTAATGAAATTAACCTTAGGGAATTGATGGATGTGGGGAGGTTTAAAATGCACTGAAATTTGAGGCGGATGGAGTCGCAGACTCTTTCCGAGAAAGAGGCACGTGACGGATAACGCGCAATTCGCTGGTGGCCTTCGGCCTCTTCGCACTCGCTCTGGTTACGTGCGCATTTCAAATACTATAAGATTTTCCGAAGAAACCCGACGAAGATGTTTAATATTCTAAGTTTTTGAATTCAAGATTTTATTGGAAAAACTTGAAACATTTCTTTGTATAATGTATAGAGTTTGCAGAATCCAGAGACTCAGGATGTTGTGTGAATCATTTTATGCAAAGATAAAATGTAAGATCTAGATGAAATAAGAAACAGAAAAAAGAAAATGTAAAAAGCGTTGCAGGTGAAAATTCTGGGGGTAATCTTGCTATGCAAAAAAAAAATGAATATCGGTAAGGGTAAAACGAAAATGTTGTGATCTTTTATTTTACCCTTGCCGATCTTTAGTTTTTAGCATGCCGAGATTTCCCCCCGCCCTTTTGCTTGAAACGCTTTTAACCTTTCTTTTCTGTAAGAATGCTGAAGAATATTAGGCTACCATTACATTTTTTCGCATTGGAAATTGTATAAACTGTTGTTGTTCAACGCTTTCGACTTCTACTTTTTATGTGCAAAGAAAAAATTAATTAGACTATGAATATTTCATTAGTAATCGGGCTATACAAAGTAATATAGTTCAATTATGAAGACTAATGGTTTCAATGGGTCACCCGTTTGCCTTTTAACAATCTATTAAGCTCACAAACTAGTTGATAGATAAAACAAACGCGTTTCTTTAATCGTATGTATACTTTTATTACTTTTATTTTTTTTGTCCTCATGTATAATAATAAAATATCTTAAAATCGATATCATGGTCGGCATTAAAATTACGGAAAAATATAGTTCAGCAACAGTTTAATTTATTATATACTATATTTATTTTTTAATTGAAAATCTATTTAAGGTTTAATCAGTTTCATTTTAAGGCGTAAGCATCCATAACTAACATTTAAAAAATTCTAAATGTTTTTAACTTGAACAAAATGATGCTCAAACCGAAAAAAATAATAATAATTTTGAATTTAACCATTCTTATAATAATTAACAAAACAAAAGCGTTCAATATTTCTTGCAATATGGAGGACTTTGAAACACAAATTATACATTTCAATTACGGCTTAACAGTTACACGTTTTTAAATTTCGAGCAATTAAAATAATTATATTTATTTGATCAGCATATGAAATAATTCAATTTGTCTCGTAAAAGTGATCGATTCCTCAGTTCACACACGTTCTTATAATCTTGAAAGCTACTTACCAGCATTTTCGAATAAAATTTCCTAGTTATTACAAATATTAATGATAAAATAATTTGTTAATTAGGTTTAGATCAGAGGAAATTGAATAAGGATTTTTATCAATTCCCCTGAACTATAAATTAGATGAATAAATTTTTAATTAATGCAATTTTACTGAGAATAAGTAAAAATTGATAATTGAAATCAAAGAAATATTTATAATGTTATGCTTTATGTGCTTCAAAAGAAAATTGAAAAGAAAACTTTTCATAAAATTTAAAAGACATGCCTTCCTCTCCAAGCAGACTTCTATTATAAATGTACGGCGCAATTTAAACGCGACCTTCGGCAGCTAAACTGAAGCCGTAGCTGGTCATATACCTTTTGCGTCTAATTTCATGAAATATTTGACTAAGAAGGAAAATAATATTATTTTTTTAATTATTATACAATTGTTCTTTAAAATAATTGTTCATAATGTTTTGAAGGCATTTAAACTGAAAGATTAAATTGTGCACAAATTAATTTTCAAAATAGTTTTAAATGATCCAATCACACATAACTAGTAATTATTCATTAATTACTACACAATAAAAATGAACGTAGATACATATTTTTACATAGACAAACCTTCATATCGCATGTGCCGACTTTGAGCTCAGCCCAAAATTCAAGCGCTTCTTGCGGTTGATTTTCCTTAGAACAAAAAAAATTCTGTGCATTTTTTTGGTTTTAAATAATAGAACAGGTTCAAATGAGCATACTACTTTATTTAAAAAAAATATATTTTAACAGAAAATAGTATTTAAAATTAGTCAAAGTCCGAGCTGAAACGATCAAAATTGCGACTTATTGCATAAGATAAAGTGAAGGCTTAGAGATCAAAAACTGCCCTCAAATGTCCATATTCGTGATTTACAAATTAAGCGACAACGAAATAAATTATAAAAGTTCATTTCATTTTCAAAAGCTAGCCGGAAAAGTGAAAATTCAAATCAACCGCTCGGCTTAAAGCGCAACTGGTCTCTCGGTAGGAGCATGCTTCTCGATTGGAAGAAAATTAAATAAATTATTCTAGTTCAGATCTTGAAAATAAAAAGTGGCAAAGATTACAATAATATAAAAAATAATCTAAAAAAAATTGTATTCTGTTCACTCAAACACAGTACAAACAATTTTGAATTCATACACAACGACGTAAATTATGGATGCAAAAAGAGAATATTTATGTTTAAGGGATCCCATAAAATATCATTTTTAAATGTGTTGATGATGCCATGCAAAAGGATTAGGGTCTAAAGTGTTGCGATCGATTTCTACCTGGAACGATAAAAAAATCGATCCTAGTCAACTAGAATCTGTTAATTTGATTAAAGCCAATGTCAAGCTATATCTTCAAAATATAAAATAATTAGCTTAAAAAGAAGGAATTTCACATATTTTAATTAATTCAGTAACAAATGCTTACAAATTTAAATGTTATTACTTTTTAAAATCTTCAATTTGAAATGTGGTCTCTATTTGAATTAGGGAAATAGAATGACAACAATTAAAAATGATGCTTCTGAGTTACAATTTTTAAACTTTGAACATAAAAATATTAACATTTCTAAATAAATACTATTAAAACGTATGGTGTAATATTAATATATATGGTTTAATATATATAAATAAATATTTATAGGTATATTAAAACTTTATGATATTTGAATCTAGTCTTATATTTCATAGGCCGGAGATGTGTTGATAGACCCATTCATACTTTACGACCGTCATTTTCCTGGGAACTTCGATCCATGAAAGAATGCAGTGAATGCACTTTCTAGGAAAATCAATTTTGAGTTATAGTTTAAGGTCATATAAAGTATATAAAACGCGGAATAACAAGGTTTAATATCCTGAACTTAAACTGGTATCACTATTGAAAACGTCTAGTCATGCCCTCTGAATTTAAAAAAAAGTGAGAAATGGTCAGTGAATTAAATAACAAAGAATTTTCCAACGAGTGTTCACTGACAAACAGTGAAATCTCACTGATTCCAATTTAGAGAGTAAGCAACCACGTTACCGTCTCTAGTTAATCACAGGTGATTATTTTAACGCTCATCATACGATTGGCATTACGCTGAACCCATGGCATTTTTTGACTTGTGTCATTCTCGCATTATTCTGATGATTCTGAAGACAAAAACTTCAAATAATATTAAAAAAACAGATATTTAAAAGTAACCATTACATTTCTAATAAAATTTCCTTTAGATTAAAAAAAAACAACGTAAGCATTGACCAATTTCATCAAAAGATATAGACAATCATAGTTGGAAACGGTTAGTTTCACCCCATATGTACGTTACGGAAGTTTTTTGTGGATTGTACGATGAGCTTTAATAAAATCTTTTTAAAAGAACATACATGCAGAAAGCGCGAGAATCAAAATAATTTCGGTTATTATACACCTCTTAAATAATAAGGAGTCTGTGGAGTTAATAAAAGTTAATTGAACTCTTCAGAGGATTTATCTACGTAAGAAAAATATTACAATTTGACTGGCCACCACTGGCCGTTACTACTGAACTCTTGACCACCAATTTGAATCAGAGTATTTTACTAAAATGTTTTATGATTTTAATAAGTGAAAATCCAATCCGTGATGATTAGTGAAAAGTTCAATCAGTAAATTCAAGGAAGATCAAAATGAGTAAGGTTTTAGTGAATGGTACTGAAAATTCAGGTTGCCTTTTTACTGGGATATCAGGGAAGAACGACTGAAGTTTCAGCTAGACATATTAAAATGATTAAAAATGTTTAAATAGGTTCCAAATATACGCTGAGTTTTACATATATTAAAAAAGTGTTAATTTTTTGTGAAATAACGAAAAATAATGTTTGTCATATCTTGAAGGAGAAAAATATCAGAAGAGATAAACTTGTTTGTTGCCCGTTTTTCTATTTTCATAAAAACAGATACATTACTGAAAGGATAACACTAAAGTATTTTTATTCTTACAAATAAAAACTGTGTGATTAAAGGGTTAAGGTGGTTAAGGAGAAAGATTCCCTTATTGGCCCCTTTTCGATTACGCCATTGATAAAAACGGTATATCTTGATACGTCTGCGCGTTTCACATATACGCTTTACGCACGAGTCATATCTTACATGTTTAGTGTTTACATGGACACAGCACTCGCATAAATCTAGAGATATTCTTTTACAGCATATATGCATGTATATAGACATGCGACACTCACGTGGTGCGCATTACTGTTTAATGTGTGTACCATAATGCGTGATAATTGTTCGATCGAATGTGATTGTACGAAATACGTGTACTTTTAGGGAATAATCAAATCTTAAATCTCCTATATTGGAACTTTCTCAACCTTTCCAAACTTGATTTTAATCAATTTTTTCAATGATTTTAGTGAAAATAATTGAAAAGAATAAGTACAGCAGTTTTCATTAAAAACGCAGTTAAGCAGTTCTGGATAGGTTAGTCAGCGAACACTGCACATTTATATTCGTTTGCAGTAAGAATGTACAGAAATATAAGATTAAATTAAATAATTTAATTTTTGTGAAATTCTTGTACTGGGTATACTGTCAATCTTCTATCACTCAATTAGTGAGAAATAAGTCTAAAATTTCATTAAAATATGTTTCTAATCAGCGAAATTCGATGACATTTCAGTGAATTGTTTTTGATAATCAGTTGATTTTATTTCACTAAAATAGGAATACGTTGACTGACTTACGAGACAAGAACCAGCTATGCAACGAAAGCCAATGATACAATAAAAATTAAGCGGCATTTTTTGGATTTTTGCCATTTATTTCAACAAATTTGAAATAATTTTGCCAAAAATAAGCTCAATATGAAAAAGTTTCGAAAATATGTGACAATTATGTTTTATAATGAAAGAAACAAAACGTATATGAAATCACCATTAAGAGTGTGATATATAAAATTTCATTAACATTCATGATAGTCACTCGGATAATTTAATTTTACACAAAATCAAAATAAGTTTAGCAGTAATTTTCGATTCTCAATAATAAAACCGGCTGCCTTCTTCCAGTTATCCAAGAACCTAAAATCAACTATACTGAAATTAGATTTCTACCATTCAGGGCAAATTTTGGAAGAGTTCTACCCGTACGTTCCACTTTAATCATAAAAAGCAATTCAACTGACGAATTTTAGATTCTTACTTTAATTGCGAATATTGGACAAGATTTAAAGGAATGAACAGACTTTGAGTTTTCAAGCACACCCTGCCATACCGACCTGTATATTAAATTTAATATAAAATATACAGCTTTTCATATTTTAATGTAATTAGATTTAAATACCGTGTATGCGAATGACTTCATATACATTTTTATTAAATTTAATACAGATTTTTCGAACAGCAATTATGCCAACGTAGTCGCATTATTTTTTATTACTTTTTTTATTATTAGAATAGTTTTTAGGTTAATTATCATAGCTAACCAATGGTAGTTTTAACATTTTTCATAAATTTCAGTACCTACAGTCGTTAAATTTGCACTGAAAGTTACTAACGTACGAGTACTAAGTCATTTTAATAATGGCTTCATTAAAAATGATTTCTAATTGTGATACAAAAGTACTCACTAGAAACACAAATTCATACTAAAGTGAATTAGAAATCATTTTATTTCGCATTAGTTATTTCCGACAAAATATTTATTAAAATGTTTCCTAAAGCAAAGATCAAATGCGATTAACAGAAGAGACACCTCATTTAATCAGAATGTGCATATGCATGTAAAATGAAATAAGCAATTTAATAGCATAGACTATCTTTTGCTTTGTATAAAAATTATTTTTCTTAAATAAGCATGCTTGTACCTTTTGAGAAAACTTCCACTATTAAACTCTTTAATAAATGAAAAAATTAAAAATCAACATGTGGTTAATACATTATTTTTATGTTTGAACATGTAGTATACTTTCCTCCGTCGAAAAATGTCAACCACCAAATACATTCAAATGTTTTGTAAAATATCAATTAGCTATTAGTTTAAATTATTTATATTCCTTTAAAATGCATTTTTAATATAGCTTTATTACAGCTTTTTTGAGTTTGGAATTGTACAATTTCGGATGAAGGGGTCTCAATTGGTCAAAACGTGACAAATGAATTTTAATTCTCTATGATAAAACAATATTATTAATAAAATCCTTTCTAAAAGAGGAGTTTACGATATGTCTCGAAAGTCTGGCGTTGCTGAAAACCTGATTCGCATTTCTTTACTTGAAGTTGTTTTATATCTTGAATTAAAAACTTAATGCGAATTGAGAAAGAGGTGCTTTTTAAACATAACTCATCATCAATATTCTCCATTTTCAACAGTGTTTGGTTATGTCAGCTTCCTACATGGGAAATAGGTATTTTTAATGAAAAGTTATTAGATCTCAAAGAGTTAAAACTTTTTTAAAAGTTTACGTTTTTCGCTTTTGTTATATTTTTACCGTTAACTCACAGTTTCAAACAAAGTATATTAGAGTTTAAAGGTTAACAATTTTTTTATCACTTTTACCACGCTGGAGTTTTACGCTAAAAATTGATATTTTAAAACAAACATCTTTATAGTTCGGACAAGATTGGTAATTTTTAAACAGTTTCAAGATATAATAACGGTTTTCCCAGAAAATCGATTATTTTAAACAGAAATCATTAGATATTTATAATAGATAGTAATTAAATTTCAATGAAGATTCAACATGTTTGTACAATTTTAGGATAAGCTACCCAGGAAACAAAAATCCATTCACTCTTGTTGAATGGGTTTCGAAGGCTTTTGGATTACGTCTCTGTAACTTAAATTCCAGATTGCCAGCGATTATTTTTTCTAAAGACTCTTAGTCGTTATTATTTTTCTGACTAACTTATATGCCGAAAAAGTCTTTACACCATCTAAAACTGTAATAGCAAAAGGAATATAGTAGCCTTGTGCACGATTTCTTTTAATTTTCGATAATTTAGCAATTTAAAAAATTGTGTGAAATATGACAGCTTAACCTCAAAAAAATCGGACTCATTCAAAAAGAGGGAAATTGATTTAATATAAACTTGCTTGAAATGGTCATTGCAGTACATGGAAGATTCGAAGCTGATTAACAAAATGACCGATTCACATAGTCGCAGACCAATTCAGTTTTAACTTTCTGAATCTGCAAATAACAGATACGCAATTTACACAGTCGTCTTTTAAATGGTTTCTTTTTTCCTAGGAAGGGGGTCTTGAGCGGAAACATCGATTATATACATTTAAAAAAATGTCGAGAATTTAAAAAATCTAAGGTTGAATTAAAATCGGCTATTTTAAACAAAAAAGATTAAATTTCAAAGAAGATTTACAATGAGGAACAATTGTTTGTTACAGTGAGTTAGTTTTTTTTTCATCAAAAGTTGCTATTGTTAAAAAAAATCATTAGATTTTAAAGAATATATATCGCTTCTTAACATTAAATTTATATTAGAATAGAAAAATTCCATGGGAGTTCCTAAATAGCGCAAGCGATGTATTATATTCTTACACTCAACTTCTTAAAAACAAAATCATTTTAGAATCAACTCGACTCTTTCTACAGTCAAAATATTTAGCATAGTGTATATAATATAATATGTAATTAAAGTATTTTTCTTTTCATATAATTTCAGCCGTAATGAATATCATAATATATTACTATTAAATATATGCAATTAAAATTAAAATTTAGCAGTTGGTTCCTTTTTCCTTTCCTCATTATTATATTATAATGTGACTTGCAGTCTGTGACATAATCTGTCGCCGTACTTTAAATATTTTTTAAATACTCATTTACATTTACAAGGTGGATGGACTATTATTCATCAAGGTAGAATTAAATATTATACTATTTGAATTTGATTTGAATTCTTCTATAACATTTCATTTGAACGTATTTTTGGCTTACCTATACATAATTGTTTCAAATTATTTTATCATTATATTGGAATTTTAAATTCTAATTTCTACCCAGGTGCGAATTCAGGTCGGCACCCAGAGCAGGTGCGTTAGCCCAAAGTTGGACCGACTTTGGCCCGCCGTAGATCGGCAGCCAAAGTTGGGCCACCTTTTATATTTATAAGATACGTGTGTCGGCCCAACCTAAACAGCCAACGTTGGCAGACAACGTGGGTCCGACTGTGGGCTCAACTTTGGCTGAACATGAACCAACCATCAGGGCAACTATATGACCTCTTTCGTTAACGAGTGAAGCCGACTACTGGCGCAACGCAACGCTGGGCCAAACTGGGTCCAGAGATCGGCATGAAGGGATTTAGAAAGTTCTGAAGAAGTTAGCCCAACTCTGGGCCAAAGTCGGCCCGGATAACGGCATAAAGGGATTTAAAAATTGTTTTTAATAAAAAGAGGAAAATAATTAATAAATGAATTTTAAAATATTTTAAGTAATTTTAAAGAAGTTTCAAATATTTGAGAAGAATTAAAAAAAGCAAAAGAATTTTCAAGAGATTCTAGAGACTTTAAAATACTTTTTATGAGTCCAAGTTATTTTTAGTGATTTTAAGGAATTTTGTGCCATTTCAATGGATCTAATATGGTTTGAAAAGTGAGTAAAGGAATTTAAAATCTTAGAAAGCATTTGAAATTATATACAAAAAATTCAAAAGGTTTAAGGATTTTCATGTAATTTAAAAATATTTTTGAGCATTTAAACAAACTTTCAGGAATTTCAAGGGATATAACCGGAGTTACTTGATTAAGAAAATTTTTTAATTTATAAACGAATTTTAAAAGATTAAAAAATATTTAAAAGAGTTCGAGATATTTTTAATGAATTTAGGAGATTTTAACTAATTTTGAAGAATTTTTGAGGAATTTCGGTAGAATTGAAATGACTTTTAAGATTTTAAAGTAATTTTCAAATATAAATAATGTTCTTGAATTCTTCAAAGTCTGTTAAATATCTTGAAATCTTCGAAAATTTGTAGCAATCCTTTGAATTCTAAT